>NC_086317.1:322248645-322478645 GCF_036172605.1 Pelobates fuscus | reverse complement strand
TTCCTGCAGGACTCAATCCATAGGCGTGCAGCGGGGATTAGGATGTGCCAGGCACACCCGGCACACCCCGTGCGCACGCCTATGGTTGCAGAGAATCTTGCTCAGTCTTTCTGGTTTGAAAACTTTCTTTTTCTTACAAACACACAGTTCTTTTTCTGTGCATATATTCTTAGTCTCTGTGACACAGTGTAGATTCTTTTTTCTCTTCAAGTTTTATTTCCCAAAACTCAGCTTTGTAACTCAATTCATCCCCCCCCCCCCCCCCCCCCCCTCTAGAAGTGGGAACAAAACTTGAATAGAAGACTGGCTGGCTGGCCAAATGTAAAATCTTTAGTTTCTTCTGTGTCTTTTTCTAGTTGATTGAAATAATTCATATATATATATATATTTCTTTTTGGGTAAAAGGCTTGCCATGTTAATATAAGTCTATATTAACTAAAAATATTAATATGCAATCTGACTTACGATTTCTTACAGTTTATTCTTAGTTACTGATACATAATAAAACAACAAAGGATGTTACATTATCATGGATGTTCAACAGCAGATGCTAATTGCAGGACTCCTGAAGGGAGAGTTACATCGTTGCATAGCTGTACAGGAAGAAGAGCCAAGAGAGAGAGAGACCTTGTGTCCCTTTGTTCAGTTACTATATAGATGTGCCCATACTGACGTCAGAGTATCCCCTGGAAGAGCCATTATTTGGTGAAACGCGCGTTGGGACAGTTTAGTGTAGTGGTTGGCGGATAGATTAGGAATGATGCTGCAGCTTATTATGACTCTGTAGATAAGCCACCACTCTATGGTTTTATCACACCTTTATTTTCATTTACTTTCATTTTCTTTTACTATTAGACAACTATGTGGATGTGGGGAGAGCGGGTAGGGTTTAGATTTTTTTTAAGGGGTGCCCACGAAGGCATGTTAGGGAACTACTTGGAGCTACAGGTTATCCCTTCCCGTAATCACAATTTACCCTTCTACCCTCGATGTGCTCTATTTCTCAGGAGTTTCTCTCTTATAGATACTTATTTATTCTCACTTTTGTTACATTTGTTTCTACTAGTTGTTAGTATCTCCTTTTTGTTTAATTCAATTTACCTACCGGAGGTGTATACTGTTACTTTCTGCTTCGGCTTGCTTGTTCCTTTTTTATTTTATTTATTTGTATTTAATTTGAATCATTATTTGGTTTCTATTTTTCTACTCTTTTTTTCTCATTATTGGATGGTTTTGTTAGCCTGGCGCTGGCTAGCATTTTATGATTAATTACGAGTTGCATACCCCAAAAATCAATTTATATTATATTTATTAAAGGTTATGTGTTATTAATTACTTAAAGGACCACTCTAGGCACCCAGACCACTTCAGCTTAATGAGGTGGTCTGGGTGCCAGGTCCTTCTAGGGTTAACCCATTTTTTTCATAAACATAGCAGTTTCAGAGAAACTGCTATGTTTATGAATGGGTTAAGCCTTCCCCCTATGTCCTCTAGTGGCTGTCTCATTGACAGCCGCTAGAGGCGCTTGCGTGCTTCTCACTGTGATTTTCACAGTGAGAGCACGCCAGCGTCCATAGGAAAGCATTATGAATGCTTTCCTTTGTGACAGGCTGAATGCGCGCGCAGCTCTTGCCGCGCGTGCGCATTCAGCCGACGGGGAGGAGAAGAGGAGGATCGGAGGAGGAGATCTCTCCGCCCAGCGATGGAAAAAGGTAAGATTTAACCCCTTTCTCCTTTCCAGAGCCGGGCGGGAGGGGGTCCCTGAGGGTGGGGGCACCCTCAGGGCACTCTAGTGCCAGGAAAACGAGTATGCTTTCCTGGCACTAGAGTGGTCCTTTAACTTTGGGTTGCTTCCTAGCCTTGGGAAAGTCTGGATTGTGAGGTACTAATATTTATCTGCCTCCAATCCCTTCTCCCTCTCAGTTTCAATATCCCTATCCAATTAGGGGATAATCCCCACTTTATTTAAGCAACCTGACACACTCTCGGGCTACACTAATTCTGTATAATGACGTCAGAGTATAACTCTAGCCAAATAAGGACAAGACCCCCAATCCACATTCCAGAGTTCTCATACGAGAAAACCTTGTGACTTATTGATACCATCTATTACTAATGTCAATCCAGACATCCATAAATAATCAATAGAATATGCAATATTCTACACCGACCCATATTTTCTATTGAAATTTTTTTTTTATTTTCACTTGACAGATTAAAATATTTGATGTATAAATCAGATAAACGAATCCCTCTCTTACGTCTTTCTTGACTGGCCAGTTTGATCTAATATCCTCTAGTTACTACTTTGTACGCATTCCAAAGGCATTGGAAGGAAATTCCCTCTGAAGCATTTTCTTGGAAAAATAGATCTGACTTTTTCTCAATATAATCAGCATTATCTTTTGAATCTAGTAAAGTATCCTTCAGTCTCCATGCTGGGGGTGAACGTCTTTAGAACGGTTTGCCTAGTTACCTGGAGTCTGCTACTAATAAATGAGAGTCAAAAAACGTTTAAGCAGTAGCTTCTGTTAGCTCTACTTTGCCCAGTCAATGAGCAAAACCCAAAGCCAAAGAGGCTCTGGCTCTCTGTCCGCAGTAATGCATACGGGGTTATGGTGTTTGGAGTCTATAACAACTTTACATTTCAATTTACAATTCATCATGAATTCCCAACAATTATCACTTTAGTGAACAACCTGAATAAAGTTAATAAAGTTGTTGCGAAAAAAAAAAAAAAAGACTGTCACAGCCTCGTGACACCGTGACGTCATCTCACATGACTTTTCCGTGTGAGGAGCTTCGCCCCAGTGTTTAGTCGCTGCAGAGGTCCCGCGAGACTCCCTCCCTGCCGCCCGTCACAGCAGCTGCCGGAGACCCCGCTCTCTCTCTCTCTCCTGTCGGTTGGCCCTGTCCGCGCGCGCTGAGCACGGTTAGCCGGGGACCATGGTGAAGCTAGAAGCTGCCGGGAAGCGGAGACTCGGGGAGTGCGCCCGGGGTCTGACACTGCTCGCTCTCATCAGTAAGTATGTCCTGCAGCTCACTGGGTGTGAGCGCTAACGGCCCGATCCGGGCCGGGGAAGGCAGTGACAGGCAGGGAGCGGGACATCACGTGACGGGGATTTGATGGGAAGGTGACAGGCCGGGAGCGGGGCATCATGGGAGAGAGAGCTGGCTGTCACAGACCATGGACAGCAGCCCGGGGATACCCCCCCCATCACCCCCCCCCCCCCCAAATCACACTATCCGGGCTCCCCCCCCCCCCCATCACACTATCCGGGCTCCCCCCCCCCCCCCCCATCACACTATCCGGGCTCCCCCCCCCCCCATCACACTATCCGGGCTCCCCCCCCCCCCCATCACACTATCCGGGCTCCCCCCCCCCCATCACACTATCCGGGCTCCCCCCCCCCCCCCATCACACTATCCGGGCTCCCTCCCCCCATCACACTATCCGGGCTCCCCCCCCCCCCCCCCCCCATCACACTATCCGGGCTCCCCCCCCCCCCCCCCATCACACTATCCGGGCTCCCCCCCCCCCAATCTCACTGACCGGGCCAGAGGGGAAGAGCCCTCGGCTGACCTCTTTATTCGCCTAGAAATCTTTCAGCCATTAGTTAATTAGTTTGCTTGGCTGATTTATTATACACTGGATTACATTTATTATCCCTGCCTTCTTCACGGATTGCTCTTCTGCTGATACTGGTTGACATCAAACTGTATGGATATATATATATATATATATATATATATATATATTAAATAAAGCGAGGTCTTATACCTTCATTCCAAATATTAAATAAATATAGAAAACCTAAAAAGCTAACCAGTACATGCACACAGGAGGATAGTAGACATTGGGGCAGTCCACTCCTTATGCGGAAGTCAGACTGTTTTTTAAAGGAGTAGCAGCTTTGTTATATGCTTATATTATCTATTGTTGGTATGGGTTGTTTTATTAAAGGACCACTATAGTGCCAGGAAAACAAACTCGTTTCCTGGTACTATAGTGCTCTGAGGGTGCCCCCTCCCGCAGGCTCTAGGGGGTGGAAGGGGTTAAATCTTTTTTTTCCAGGGGAACTCAACTCCTTTCCTGTCGTCTGCTGAATGCGCGTGTGCGGCAAGAGCCGTGCGCGCATTCAGCCAGTCTCATAGGAAAGCATTCTCAATGCTTTCCTATGGACACTGGCGTCTTCTCACTGTGAAAATCACAGTGAGAAGCGCCAAAGCGGCTGTCAGTGAGACAGCCACTAGAGGCTGGATTAACCATTAGGTAAACATGGCAGTTTCTCTGAAACTTCTCTGAAACTGCTATGTTTAAAGCAGAAAGGGTTAATCCTAGGTGAACCTGGCACCCAGACCACTTCATTAAGCTGAAGTGGTCTGGCTGCCTATAGTGGTCCTTTAAGGGTTTGTGGTTTTCAAAGTGCATGATGTGCGTTTTTATGGGACTGTTTGTGGGATTAGAGTTGGATGGGAATGTGCTGTTAGTCTTTTGGTGGTGTTTTAAAGGGATTCTATAGTGTAAGGCAGGAGTGCCCAAAAGGTGGATTCCCAGATATTGTAGAACAACTCCCATGATGCATGGGCCACGAGCACATTAGGCCCTCCCCATAGGTAAGCATTGCTTCAATGCTTTGCTATGGTGATTTTACTGACACTGGATGTTCTTATGGAGACCGTGAGGACGTCCAACATCAGGCAATCAAAAGTTGATTCGCCGCCAGGAAGCACCTCTAGTGGCTTTCCGATTGACAGACACTAGAGGTAGTTTTAGTCCTGCAATGTAATGATTGCAGTTTCTCAACAACTGCATTTATTTACATTGCAGGACTGAGTAGGACTTGGATGCTGCACCCAGACCAATTTAATGAGATGAAGTGGTCTGGGTGTCTATAGTGTCCATTTAATTATAGTTTGCAGTGCACATGACATCCTAAAGTGGCAAAGGTCCACAATGGTCATTGGCTGTTAATTGTTATGAAATATTGCTCTTTAAATATCCAAAGACTATTATAGTTTGTATAAGGTTGGCAATGTTTAAAATTATTCTGTCAACAAATAGGTAAGCAAGCCTTCAATGTAAAAGTATTATTAGGCAGACATCATCTTGAAAATGTCATTTTTTTTTTGTCTTTTTTTTTTTTGTCTTTTTTTCTTGTCAACTTGGTCCTTAGTAAATAGACTTAGTTTACAGCATAGGTTGCATGTCATTGAAAGGAACACTAGAACGTTAAACTTTTGTTCTTTTACTTCTTTAGACTAAGGGACCATTTTTAAAAAAAAATTTTTTTCTCAATTTAAAATGAAACTAAACTTTATTTCCGCGCAAAGTCGGTTTTCTTGTAGCAGCCCATCTGACTCCTGTAAAGATAATCAGAACTGATGATCTCATAGAGAAACATTGAAACCAATGTTTTTAAAATGGTGTGTGTGTGTGTGTTATGACATGACACTAAACATGAAGTCCTTAGAAAGTTGAAGGTCTTTTGTAAAGGACTACTAAAGAATCTCAGTGAAGTGGCCTGGTTGCAGTGGCCCTGTCCTTTTAACACTGCAGTGTGAAACACTGCCGTTTATTTTATTTATTTACTTTAGAAACTATAATTTTTACATTGCAGGGTAAAATCCGCCACTAGTGGCGGTCTTCCTGACCGTCACTAGAGGGGTTTCCACGGCACTGAAATAGTAAAATTCAGCCACGTGACCAAACAGCCCCCTTATCAAAGCATTTAAGTGCTTTCCTATGGAGAAGCATGCGTGTTCGCCGTTCATGCGTTTTAGGTCACCAGTGCTGCTCTGAGTAGTATTGGTTTGTAGCATCATCATCACGGAAAGAGGGGAGCTAAGCTGTGCGAGTGAGCCAAGGCAATGGTAAACCATAAGTAAAAGTTATTACATTTTATTTATACAAACTGGTATTCCTAATGGTTTAGTGTCCTTGGCCTCTATAACTAGGGCCAAGGACACTAAACCATTAGGAATACCAGTTTGTATTCCTAACACTTTAATGTACTTATAGTGGCTGGCAGTCACTAGAGGCATTTTTAAAGGTATACATTTCTATTTGTCAATGTGTACAATATTTTTTTTTTTTTGTTGGTGTGGTACGTCCCCATTAAAAATCAATAGGGTACAACATAAAGCAAACCATCCAAATTGATATGAATGTATTTATAACAGAAATTGTCTGTTTGCAGTGACTTGTGTAGAAGGTATTATGGGAAACTTTGAATTTGACATTTCTTCAATCAAATGCCTTTCCAAAAAGAGTCACTCATTTTTTTTAAGATAACTTTTCCCACAATACATGCCTCTCTATTTATCCTGTCCTTCCTCCGATGCCTTGCGAGATTTTCAAGCGTAAACCTAGTTCAGTTTTCATTGCTTGCCGCTTACTGGGTGTGCGCGGCTCATGGAAGTCACCATAGTGCTTTCCCATTGCATATTGTGCACATGAGAAAGCAGTGATATTATGTCACTTGCAACAATTAGAATATGGCGTCCCCAGGAATGGGGATCCAGCTTTGTGAACAATCAAAGTTTAATGTACAGGGTGGTGAATTGGGAACAAATAAATACTTATTGGTGAAGCATAAAAAAAAAAAATCTATATATGACAGTTGTTTTAATACCACCTTCCAGCATGATAACCTGTTTGTGTCGGAAAGTCAAAAACAGGGTTACCTCTCTAATAGCAGCAGTATTTTCATTTGTAAATGTTGACTTTAATTCCCCAATATTACATTTTCTTAAAATATAAATGTATTTGCAATTCTGGCTTTTTTTTTTTTTCTCTCAATTTATTTGTCTTGTTAACATTATTGTTGCAGTTTGCTGAGCAGGCTGATTTTGCTACAATACCGGAGGTGTTTTGTTTATAACTTTGCTAGGGTGCAGCTATCTTACAATCGTTTTGCATTACTCAAACTGTAATTGTAACATAATATTTGCTGTTGCAGATACACGTGATACCTTAAAACCTGTTTCTTGTCTTGGCAAAGGCTTTTATAACATGTGACTGTAGAAGGCTGAAACACAATACTGCCTTTGTATATTTCCTATTTGCAAAGGAAAGAAGGCACTGAGAAAATACATTATATAACACATTTTGATCCTGTTTATAAAACAGTTCAACAATGCTGGCCCAAGTGGTATATAAACCCACAATGGAGTAACCCTTACAATTTACATTTTCTAGTTTCATTGTCTTCTTTACCCACTAACACCAGGCAACATATTAATTATAAACTTTTACATTAAATATAAAACTCCTGTTAATGTTTTTCTTCTTTAAATGTTAAAGGGAAACTAGTCATCAGAACAACTTTAGCTTAAAGGGCCACTGTAGGCACTTAGACCACTTCAGGTCATTGACGTGGTCTGAGTGCCAACTCCACCACCCTTAACCCCTTAAGGACCAAACTTCTGGAATAAAAGGGAATCATGACATGTCACACATGTCATGTGTCCTTAAGGGGTTAAAGGAACACTATAGTCACCTAAATTACTTTAGCTAAATAAAGCAGTTTTAGTGTATAGATCATTCCCCTGCAATTTCATTGCTCAATTCACTGTCATTTAGGAGTTAAATCCCTTTGTTTCTGTTTATGCAGCCCTAGCCACACCTCCCCTTGCTATTGACAGAGCCTGCATGGAAAAAAATGGTTTCACTTTCAAACAGATGTAATTTACCTTAAATAATTGTATCTCAATCTCTAAATTGAACGTTAATCACATACAGGAGGCTCTTGCAGGGTCTAGCAAGCTATTGACATAGCAGGGGATAAGAAAATCTTAATTAAACAGAACTTGCAATAAAGAGCCTAAATAGGGCTCTCTTTACAGGAAGTGTTTATGGAAGGCTGTGCAAGTCACATGCAGGGAGGTGTGACTAGGGTTCATAAACAAAGTGATTTAACTCCTAAATGGCAGAGGATTGAGCAGTGAGGCTGCAGGGGCATGATCTATACACCAAAACTGCTTCATTAAGCTAAAGTTGTTCAGGTGACTATAGTGTCCCTTTAACCCTGCAAGTGTAATTTTATAAACTGCAATAATTACTTTGCAGGATTAAGTTCTCCTCTACTGGCTGTCTACCAGACAGCCATTAGAGGGACTTCCGGGTTCTTAGACGACTTTTGTCGTCTAAACGATGCTGGACGTCCTCACGCTCTGCATGAGGACCTCCAGCGTTGCCAGAATCCCCATAGGAAAACCATTGCCATGCATGCACATTAGGTCTCCGGCGGAGAAGCGGCGGCGGAGCCTGACACAGCGCCGAGGGACATGGGCGCTGGATTCAGGTAAGTGTCTGAATGGGTTTTAACCCCTTCAGTGACGGAGGGGGGCACGCCGGGATTCTCTAGTGCCAGGAAAACGTTTTTTTTCCTGGCACTGGAGAATCCCTTTAATAAAGCAGTTTTTGTGTATGGATCATGCCCCTGCTGTGTCACTGCCCAACTCTGATTTAAACCACCTTTGTTTCTGTCCATGCAGCCCCAGCCACACCTTCCTTGGCTGTGACTGATACTGTCTGCATGAAAACAAAATGCGTTCACTTTCAACCAGATGTAACTTACTTTAAAAGTTTTTATCTCCCGCTATGTAAATGGAACTGTAATCACACACTGGAGGTCCTAATGGAGCGTGAGAACATCCAGCTTCCAATAACGGACCAAAACTTTGTTTGGATTCAAGAAGCCCTCTAGTGGCTGTCTGGTAGACAGCTACTGGGGGCAGTCTTAGAGCTGCAATGTAAACCTTGCAGTTCTCTGGAATGTTTAACATTGCAGTTGCATTGCTCTGAAACTGCAATGTTTAACATTGCAGTTCTCTGGAACTGCAATGTTTAACATTGCAGCACTAAGTGCAAAAGGGACACAGCACCCAGACTACTTCAATTAGCTGAAGTGGTCTGGGTGCCTACAGCGTCCCTTTAAGCTCTTAAGGCACACTAAATTGTGGAATAGAATTTGGGCCCATGTTTACACTTTGCTATTTGGGTAAGCAGTTAAAAAACAAACCAAAAAAAACCTGCTTTCTTATGAAGCTCTATTATGACTAGTTGGCGCCAAATTCAAACTAGAAATTCTGACTTAAAACTGTTAATGCTCGGGGCGGAGCCTGGCAACCTGAATTTCTACTGCTGGACTTTACAAGTAACAGGGGGAGATCACATCAGTGGCAAAACTCTTGCTCCAGGTCGAGATCGGCGGCTAATAAGGGGAGCTGACGTGAGGCCTACTCACACTACCTACGAGGGAGGCGGCCGACCCCTCGGCAGAGTGCTGTATTGTATGCCTGCAGTCTCTCCTTCCCCCCTCCCCCTTCCGGTGGGGGTCATCCCGGCACACTCTTCGCAAGCTGTGGTGACGGATTACCAGCGATGCACCCTCCACCGCAATCAGCGCGTAAAGTTCAGCAGGGGCAACTTGACTGGCGCAATGGCGGACGCCACGTGTGATGGTGATCATCATGAAGCGCTGGCCAGAGCTCTCTCAAGGCTGGACAGCATCTTTGAAGCATTCTGGCAGAAGCTACCCCTCAGATGCAGCTTGCCTGCCCCACAGACTCCTCTACCCCACTCACCTGAGCAATCATCTCGATGTCCTCGGGGACAACCGGAGGATACCAATTGGCGAAAAACACGCCTCAGGTGGAGAAAGCGGAACTCGAGACGGGCTGCGACTAGGCCTGCTCCAGCACCACACAGTGCAAGCCCTAAGACCCCTGAGCGGGCAGCAGACAGAAGAGGTACACGGAGGGAGCCAGAGAGGCTGCATATTTTTCCTGACATCACACCTACCACACCCAAACTACCTGACCGACAAACCAACGCTGCCTTATGGGACTCTACCCTGCCTGTAGCAGGTATTGGCTGACTTTGACCCAAACATGGCCTGGCTTGTATAGCCCAACTTCTCGATATATGTATGAGGGCTATTTAACACTAAGCATTGTTGTTGTCATTAAAGGGACACTCCAGGCACCCAGACCACTTCTGCCCATTGGAGTGGTCTGGGTGCCAACTCCCACTACTCTTAACCCTGCAAATGGAAAAGGAGGAAATTGTGGTGGAATGAACACAAACTCGTTGCAAGGAAGAAAAAAAAAAAAGCAGCATCATCTCTTAGGAAACAGGTTGTCATAACATGGGTTGGCTGTTAAAGGTTGCCTTGCAAAAGATATGGAGATTATGTTTCAGTTTCTGCAAACACTTGGATGATCAGTTGGGGAATATATATTCTTTAAAGGAACACTGTAGGGTCAGGAACACAAACCTGTGGCCATCTGGGGCCCCCCTTGTCCGCCTAAATATAGTAAAATCTTACTTTTATTCCAGTTTGCTGCTGGTTCTGCCCCTGATCTGCCTGCTTGGCGGACATCATCAGAAGTGTTGATCAAAGCCAATCACAATGCTTTCCTATAGGGAAGCATTGGATTGGCTGAAACGGTCAAGGAGGCAAATCAGGGGCAGAGCCAGCACAAGCTGAACACATTCCTGACTAATCAGCGTTTCCTCATAGAGATGCATTGAATCAATGCATCTCTATAAGGAAACTTCAGTGTCTCCATGCAGAGACACTGAATGTAGTGTGCAACACGCCCCAGGAAGCACCTCTAGTAGCCATATAAGGAGTGGCCACAGGAGCTATCCTTAGGCTGTAATGTGAACACTGCATTTTCTCTGAAAAGACAGTGTTTACTGCAAAAAGACTGAAGGGAATTATTATACTCCCCAAAACAAATACACGGATAAAAAATAGCAAGTGGTATATTTTCTTCTATCTCAATAACCAGACTTTAGAAAAAAATACTACAGGTCCTGGTGGTTGGTTTCAGAAAGCCATCAAAAAGACTGTAGTAAATCAATAAAATGGCAGATTTCAGGCTGTTACATAGGTCCTAGAAATGGTTACAAGGCTTGAAAATGTTCTATAGCCAGAAGGATTAAATATGGTATTCGAATTGCACGTGAGAGAGCAGGTCTGCAGACTCTAACTATTAAATGCACATTGAACAAGAGCATTATCCACCTCCGGTTTGGTTGTCAGAAACCTCTCCTGGTCAAATTTTATAGGGCGGCCACCTAGTCATTCATATTTTCACCAGGCACGGAAGCTGGACTATGTGAGCTTTGGGAGAAAGATGATAAAGACTATTTTTGAAAAAACAAACCAACCCTTTAATTGCTACCAACGCCCTTCCAGTATCTTTTAAGAAATAGGGTATCTGTCACAATTGACAGTTGGACACAGACTCAAAATAGTCTATAGTAAATGATTTGGAGACTGCTCTTCAATTCCTAAAAAAAACATATATATCTGTAGTGAAAAAAATATTGTCTAGGGGCGGAGCCTGACCGGGGAGCTGTGCAGACATGCTTTTCATGAGCTCCCGAGCCTGGACCCGATTTTCATTAAAAACCGGGGGCAAAACACCCAACCCTGGACCCCTACTCACCTCACCGGGCACCATGGAGACATGGGAACTGGGGGACACCTCGCACACTCAAGCACCCACAGTGCTCCCAGATCAGAGGCTTGGGGCCTACACTGAGCAGGGAAGGGGAGAGACGGCCGCTCTCCCGACCCACCGAAACAAGCGTCACCCCCCCCCCCCCCCACCAAGAGCGGTGGGGGTTATCACGGTCCAAACCAGCATGTACCACAAGCCGACCTGGACTGCGGTTGAAAGCTACAGAAAGGGACATGCATCAAACAAGCGAACCGCCGCTAGTAAAATGGCGGCTGCAGACCACGCGGCTGAGCCTGCACCATCTCAACCCTTACATGAGCGCCTGGAAACCCTTCTCTGGCAATTCTGGGAGAGACTGGAGCGAAGGGAGGCCCAACGAATCCCCACTCGATACAAGGTGGAGGAGTTAACAGATATCGCTAGGCGGACGTAGCAGATCCCGGGCAAAGCCGCCTTACCTCGAAGGGCGGAGTGCCCATCTGGGCTGGGGGTCACTAGGAGACATCCTCCAAAACACCGACCACACCGCAGGAAGGTCACCCGCCGCTGGCGGCGGACGACCACCAGGGCCTTCCTCAGCGCCCACAAAGGGAAAGACCCGGCCTCAAGAAGCACCCGAGTCTGTGGTCATTTGGTGTCAGCCCCACATACAGCCTGGAGCTGGGGAGAAGCCTCCCACTGCACGAGTTCACCCTCCCTACCCCAAGATTCTCAGATGACCACCACTACAAAGCCCAGAAAGAACCGAGATCCTGACAATCGGAGGAAGAAGACCCACAGACCAAGAGCAGAGGCCCACATTACAGCCCGGAGCTGCAGAGTCGCGGATTTGCCATGCCACGAAATGCTGACAACCTGTTTGCTGTATCTGAAGCCCAGCCCGACGGACCGCACGCCGGATAGGGAGACTGATGCACCCGAGCAGGGAATGGACTGTCCACAAAAGCATACACAGGGAATCGGCTGAACCCAGCAAACAAAGCCCCTCTACGCACCTTTCATGCTGCCAGGCAAACGGACTGACTTCGGACAAACCTCAGGTGTATATTGACTGATCTTACCTAGCCTGCGACCTATCTACTAGATAAAAGCCTGTTTAATTACACTCTAATAAATCACTGTCTAGCATGTAACTAAATAATAGGCAATTGTATAACCACTGTGCCATAGCCTGAAATGACGGTCAGTAGTGTGTATCTATATCGCTCACACAGTCATAACCGCCGCCCCAGTACTGCTCTAATAATCACGCGCTATAGTTACAGGCAGTGCTTTACTCTACCTTCTGATACTCCACGCTACTATACTACTATTAAGTATGGCACACTACACCCAAGCCACGCACCTGTAACCTTAAGCGCAACTAGCTCAACCCTATGCATACTCAGCACAGCAAATTATACCACACACATCATGGCTACACGGCTGACATCTTCATACAATATTTCAAAAAGGTGGTCAGATATGCAGCAGTTCCGTGATAAGGTGTGCCGATAAGCCACAGTTTTTATAAAACATGCATTGCTTCTCATGTTACATAAATGTTGTAATCCACTGGATGGTTCGCTTATGTTTAACTACTTTACTATTATTACTCTAAACCTGTTAGTAATATTATAGAATGCTTGAATAATATAAAAGGAGGCAGTCACTCATAGGAGATGATGCATTGTGTTAGCATGAACCCAACCTGTATGACAAACGTACATCCTCTTCTCTCTATTCTGTATCCCATTTACCAATTGCCTCAATAAAAGAAAGATTGACAAAAAAATATTGTCTAAAAGGTGGTAGGATTTGGGGAGTACTACCGCTCTATGTATGCAAAAAACAAACTGTATATGTACCCAAACGTATTTCAATAATAGAAGCAGCAGTACACCTTCATTCCCATTTTTCAAAACATTTTCATGTTTGCATAGAAAATTGTCTCTGCAATTTCCATTCCCTTGTGTGCTGGTACTTTTTATGGAAGGATCTAAACTGGAGCAAACTTTTATAACTAGCATTAGCAACTACTAAAAAGTGACAATTTTGGGGGGCGGAGCCTGGCTGTGGAGCTAACAGGACGCACGCTGTAAGAGCTCCTGGGCCTAAACAAGCAGATTGGACTATAAACTCGGGCCAACCTGGTGATTTGGACCCGAACCGGCAGAACCAGGCTCGGTAAGCATCTGGGTACCGGGGGATACCCCTCACGAGTGTTTAAGCCACTGGAATCCCCGGACCGAGGCTTACTGCCTAAACCGCGTGGCGCTGCAGAGAGGCGGCCGCTCTCTCAGCCCACGAAACCGCTGAGCAAATGCCGCAACACAGCTGCCCTCCTCCCCCCCCCCGGACCGGAGGGGGTTATCCCGGTCCAGCTTCAGACCCAAAGGAGCACAAGCCGACAACACAAAGTCACAGCACCTATTTAAAATTGAGGCTGCACACGAGGGAATGACACACGCTGGCCCACGACTACTAAGCGACGACCTGCCAGCCCGCATCGACCTATCGTTCGCAAACTTCTGGAAGAGGCTGCAGGAGAAACTGGTAATCGGAGCCGGACAAAGCACGGCACCACAACGACCTACCTCCCTCCCTCAACGTAACGCCTCTATGGCGCCGAAATCGGGACAGTATGGGCCCTGTCGGACCCCGCAGAGAAGGAGAGTAAGGGGAAGCCGTAAAGCTTCAGACAGCCCCGCCTGTCCGGTAAATGATATACAGACACAAACCGACCCACAATGCATGACCGCCCCTCCACGACCGGGTAAGCGCTTACCCCGAGGGCGCCAGTCACAGCACTTACAAGGCACCGGTGGCGGACACTCCGTGCGGGCAGCGAACCAGGCACCACCTCACAAGATCAAAACTGCGCAGAAACATAAGCTTGGGGTGAAGACCTCACCAGAGAAACCGCAGCAGCAACTAACGTCCTTCACAGTAGCTCGGTGCAAGCTTCAGCCTGACAAGCAGGGACCGGACGAGCCACGGCAGACTAGCACCTGCAAGTACATGACTCACCCCCAGATGCTAATGCCTCTGATTATGCTGAAGCACTTTAACATTTTTCCTGACCGCACAGAGTTCCTGTTCAGTACCCTCATGCTGGACAGGTCGGTCCGTCAGGTGGGCATAGGCTGAAGGGACTAACTTAAAGGAACACTAATACCACTGGCAGCAACCCACGGCCCGGACACCTACCTAGCAATAAATGTACCTATTGAACTGCAAACACTTTACTATTATTATTATGTCTCCATACTTCAGCAACATTGAACAATTAATTCCACATAAGTTTTAAACTGTGTAGTCTCAGTGCAAAGTCGACCTAATGTCATGTTAAGTTGTTGTTTAACAGTTCGCCCCACCTAGGGAAAGCATAAACTTAATTAACCTTAACACATAATGCTCTGTACTAAGGTTTGTCTTAACTTTAATTGCCTTACCGAGAGATATTTGCACTGTTTAAGCCTAACCTCATGCCATATCTTTTATAGTGCATAACACTTACTTAATAATTTTACCATCTACATGCCAGGTCTCTCCCGGTGTGATGCTCCTGCCTGATTGTTCCCACTGATAAGTATGCTCAAGCATCCACCATACGGTAGTAATTCACTGCAACTTCTCATTCCTGTTCAACGTGTTAGTATTTAGTTACATGGCCACTCGGGCATAACCCTGGACTGTCAGGGATTTTTTTCTTATACAGATGAGCTAGGGACTCTTATGTTGAAAACATGTTATAATATGTTTTTATTCTTTTAAACCCTGGTTCCTGTATTGTAACATTACATTACTTTTTCAGCTAAGATGGCTATCAGAAATTAAGACGTTAAATGTACTCCTCAATCATCTTTAAAGTTACCTATACTCATATAAAGCGAAAACTTACTTGTATGCTGATAACTAAAGATATGCCAGTTTACCTGTCATGTATCGGCCTCCTTAACACGTGCCTAATTTGCTAATGTACACACTATGATTGTACCTCCTACAAGGAAATAAGCTACTTTGTTTTAGCATGTTACTTATACTTATGTAAAGCGATAACTTACTTATATATGTTTGTTAAGCCTGATAACAAAAAAAAATGTGCCAGTTAAGAATACACCCCACATGCTCGCGTGGAAAACGCCTGAGGATTGCCTTTGGGGTACCTCGAGCCTGTCTGTACTATATGCGTGCACTACAAAAATAAAGAATTTAAAATAAAATTAATGTATTGTGATCAAAAAAAAAGTGACCATTTAATTATTAGTGATCATTATTTTGATTGCATGTATTAAAGATATAGTAAAGTCTTACATTGAGAAGACCTCCAAATTTATTTTTGGGAATAAATTATGGAAATGTTCATAAATCCGTTGCGTTATTTAAAAAAAAAAAATGCATATTCAAAACTAATAAATTGAGCCGGAAATTAGACAGAAAAATGTCAGACACTTCGATAAGTTTCACACTATTGTTTTTAGATATATAATGGGTCCTTTTCGATAGCCGAGAGAGACTATCTAGTGCAGAGTTCAACAACCTATGGCATGTGTGCCATGCAAGGCACTGGAGGATGCCAGAGTCAAACCGGCTCTAGCCTATCAGGAGTTCCAGTGGGACTTCAGATATGTTGTTCAAACTGAGCTGTGATTCCAGATGGTGAGGGACAATCCTCCATTTATGCATTGCAACATTTAGAGGAAGAGATCTCTACTGACAATCCACATACATGCACACAACCCTACAAGCAGCCTCTCACATGCAATACCAGAAGCAGCCCCACATGTACACCCCACCAAACACACAATGTGACATATCCACACACACACAATTCCACAAGCAGCCCATAGTCACATGTATCATACACCTTACCCCAAACTGGCTATGAACATCTACATTATAACCGCTCATATACAAACAAATACAATGTTACAAAGTGACTGCAGCACCCATAAATAACACAAGTAGAATATGGCAACCGACACAACTCAACCCAATTTAAACAAATAGGACAGGTACGCCAAGAGACTTCAAGATTTTGTTTTGTCACAGTACTACTAAAAGGCTGCATTCCACTGATCTAGTAACTACTTCGTTAGAATGCCTTGATTAAAAAACTGCCCCATCTTATTCATGCTTTCTCTCCCTAGTGTCAAAATAAAAACCCTGATATTGAAACATTTTTTGAAATGTCTTGTGACATGACACCTGTTCTTTTTGAAACTTAAAATGACTCCGTTGTAAAGTGTGCATTTATCAAGACTAATAATTATTTGTTCATTGCAGGTCTTTTTCAGACTGCATCCTCTATTCGATTTGAAGTAAAAAATGGAAGCAATGCTTGCATAATTGCAGATCTATCTATTAATTTTACAGTTGAATACAAAGCACTTAAACAGGTATTTTTCTCATTTTACTCTTGGCAAGATTTTTTTATTTTTTTTTATCTTACTCTGTTTTTATATAGTACTTATTTACTTTTAATTTTAAAGGGTGGGTGGTATATAAAATTCCTTTGGCTAGAATTAAGTTACATTCATTCATAGTTGAGGCTTTATATCTTTCTAAATCATTCACCAACTAACCAGACCAGTTATGCCTGTTGTACTTAATCACCTATCTTTTCCTCAGGAGAAAATTACTTTTCCATTGCCAAGCGATGCAAAAGTAGGTGTACAAAGCACTTGTGGCAATGCAACCATCTCACCAAGTTTAACCATCCAGTTTGGAGCGAATCACTCCCTGAGCATAAATTTTAAAAAAGACTCTCAACGCTATGAAGTCGTTGAATTGATTTTTGTATATAACTTATCAGACACTAGCCTGTTCCCAAATGCAACAGAAAATGGTAAGTTGCACAGTTTCTTATGTCTTTCAGATTCATAATAATTTGAATGTATGTATGGTTTTCAGAGAAATTAAACCTTGCTTCTCCCCCCGTCCCCCACACTTTTTTTATTTTATTTTTTATCTAGGAACAAAGACGGCGACTTCAAATAGTACTTCAATTTTTGCCAAAACTGATACAGCGTATAAATGCTCTAATCCACACCTCATTGTGATGGAAGCCGTCAACGCTACATTTCATGATATTAAACTTGAAGCCTATTTGACGAAAAATAATTACAGTGAAAATGGTATGATATAATTAAATAGATTTCAGTGGAACTGGTATTTCTTTAAAGGTTTTTAACGTTTGTCAGACCCCGTTTTCTCATCCTGTTGTATGTGTACCGTACAAGGTATATCTGAAATGGTTATGCAAGGGTGCTCAATCTTTGGTAATCGGGGGCCACTGTGAAAATGTGGTACACATCGTGGGGTACACTATAGACAACTCTTATGTACAGTACAATAACAATGAAAGATTCAGTTATCGAGATCACTGGATTTTTTTTATTATTTATTTATTTATATTTTTTTAATAATTACATTTTAGGGACTATTTTTGTGGTGGCTAAACGGAGGCAGTGCTCAGATGATAGCTTGTCATTTTTTTTTTATTTATTATTTTTTTGTTGTGCAAAAGATTAACAATCATGCTTGTTATGCCACAACAGTTGACATAAACATTTCAAGAGACAGGATATTATGGTATGTAATTGAAACTGCACATTTTTTTTTGAAAAGTTACACAGGCTAAATCAAGTTGTCAGTAAATGAATATGTGTAAGGGTTAACGGAGACATGCTTTGTAGCCTGACACTTGGGTGAGTAAATATAATGGGGTAACATGCTCATTCTTAATCTATTCAGAAATGTTGTCTTTAGTTTTATTTGGAATGCTTGTTTCTAGAAAACATCCATTTACATAACTTTGTACATCTGAGGAGGAAGAAGATTCTTTCTGCATACAATAATTGAGAGGAAAATTAATTTAGAAGTAGGATGTAATGTTTGTGAATAGAAAAGAGAGGACAATAGAATGAAAGGGGAATGCGACAGGTAATAAAGATTAGTGAATGAAAAAGCACAGGAAATGGAGGAAGAATGAAAGAGAATTGCAGGGAACAATGGTATCTGAAAAGAATTTGTGGGTGAGGGAATTGCAAAATGAAGAGTTTTGTGGGAGGAAGTATAAGAAGGCTGTAGTATTGGGAAAGGAGTGGAACCGCTATGGTGAATGACAGGGGTGGGAGGAGCACAGTTGGAGTGAATTGAAGAAAATCTTAAGGAGATGCTGAATGACCGGGCCTTAAAGATAAACTATAGGCATCAAAACAACTTTTGGGTGTGCAGATCATGCCCTGCATTATCACTGCTCAATTCTCTGCCATTTAGTAGTTAAATCACATTTGTTTCTAGTTATGCAGCAATAACCACAGCTCAACTGGCTGAGTCGTACAACCTGCATGGGAAAAAAAAACAAAATTTTTTAATCCGACCATAGCAGGCTTTCTAAGTTATCGTCTGATCTGTAAATTGAACTTTAATCACGCACAGAAGGCTCCTTCAGGGTCTAAAACTATTAACAGAGCAGGCAACAAGAAATTCTAGATTAAACCGACTGTGCAATACAGGAACCTAACCTATCTAGGTTATTTTTCAGGAAATGTTTAGGAAAGCTGCATGCAGGGAAGGTATGACTAGGGTTGTATAAAGAAAGTGATTTAACTCTTAAATGTCAGAGAAATGAGCAGTGAGACTGCATGGTATATTTACCAAAACTGCTGCATTAAGCTAAAGTTGTTTTGGTGACTATTATGTCCATTTAAGTTTGTAAGAGACCTTTGTGTAAAAGGTCAGGGGACTGGGACCTGGGGGCTAAGCATTAAAAAACCTGGAAAATCCTTATTCTTGGCATATGGATAACAATAAATATTTTGAGTGTAAAAGGTTAAGGGTTCTTGTATTCAAACAGGTTGGTGCCCACCCTCTTAGAGTGCATCAAGACACTATACTTAGACACACATTATGCACATTCTTTGGGGTAGTTACCCTGTCCGTATGAGGATGTCATCTTGTAGGCTTTTTTTATTTTTTTTGCATTTTATATATAGTACATTTAAAAAAAAAATAAAAAAATAGACCGTATATTGTTACATCATAGAAAATGTGTAATGTATTATAGCAAACGTGCTTTTTTTCCTTCCCAGTAACTCCATGCTCTGAGGATATTTTACCAACGACTGCCAAAACACCGACGACTCGCCAACCAACTACTGCAGCACCAACACCTACACCAAGTGAAATTCCTAAACAAGGAGATTACACTTTTAATGGGTCATCTGGTCCCTGCATACTTGCTAAAATGGGCTTGCAGCTTAACATCTCCTACAGTAAAAGTGATGGCAAGGTATGAAACATGGCTTGCTTCTTATGGACATACCTCCAATTAACTTTAAGACTAAGACTATAAGCAAATGGCTGTTTATGTTTCAGAAATATAATTTGACTGTGTTTCAGTGGAAAACAAGAAATTTACGACACAAGAATCCAAGAAGGGACATGTGCTTTTTATGAGATGATGTAACCTGTCTGCGCTGTGCAGCTTAAAACTACTCCGTAACCTCTCTAAACATTTTGAGTATTTTATAAAATACTCATTAATTCGAAAGAATCTTGAAATTTGAATGCAGTCAAAAGAGAGCATGAGACAAAGTAGGGATTATTTTGTTTTATGGTAAAGCCCTGACCAACCTTTTTACAGAACTTTGACCAAGAATTCTGTAAGCGGGAGAGCTTTAAAGTTTTTTCAGTTTCCCCAGCTGTCGCTAGGCACAGCTGAGGGAATCTGGTTGCTTCTTGCAGATCTCAAGACTTAGTCTATGGAAGCTCCTGTGGTCTTAGTCTATGGAAGAACCAGGAGCTGATCAAAGAAGTTGGTAAATACCACGTAGGGCAGTTTCAGGTATGAATAGCTACATTCCAATGCACCCTTGGGCCTCCGTACCACAATGTCACCTCAGAGGGACTTTGCAAATTATACAAAGAACCATGCTACCAGAGGGGAAAAAAGGATTCTGTATGCGATTATACATATTGCTAGCAACTACTTTTATCATGATCAGACTGATGCATATCTCTATGGCAAACGTTGTTTTATAGTGT
Source organism: Pelobates fuscus (assembly GCF_036172605.1). Taxonomy (NCBI): domain Eukaryota; kingdom Metazoa; phylum Chordata; class Amphibia; order Anura; family Pelobatidae; genus Pelobates; species Pelobates fuscus. The sequence continues at coordinate 322,458,131 of NC_086317.1, read as the reverse complement.
GTTTTGCTTTCTAAAACTGCGTCCATTGCAAAGAAGTGCAGAATGAAGTCTGAAACACAATTTGATTATGCTCCTCTGCATGTCAAGCTGGGAACTCTGAAAGGTGTTCAAGAAATAGTTTCCACGACTATCACAGAGTCCAACTTGAGATATGCAGATGATGCACAAATAATATTTATAGATACATAGATATATCACAGAAATGTATCTTATTTTCTTGCAACTGAAAATTTATTAATTTTGTAGGTTCCATAGTAATTTTATTTAGTAAACATTTTACCTCTGTTTCAGGAAGTTAAATCTGTCGTCAATATTGATCCAAGCGGTGTTAATGTGAATGGATCCTGCAGTAATAGTTCAGCAACTTTATTACTAGTTTCTGCTACAGCAAATCTCTCCCTTCACTTTGTACTGGTAAGTGTGTTTTGTGCTTTGTAAAAATAAAATTCTGTTTTTGTTTCTTTCTATTTCAAATGTGCCCTTAGCACAGTTTACAGAGTAATTTTGTATTCTACAATAATTCCCCTTGTAAATCTTAATTTTGTTACAGAATTCCACCAAATATTACCTTGAAGGTGTAGCACTAAACACAATCCTGCCTCCGGATGCAAAAGGTAATATAATGTGACAAGATGTTTGCATGATACTTTTCTTTGTCACCTTCTTAAAAATCTGTTAATTGAAAAGGGCCACCTTTCCACATTACTATAACCTCTTATTTATATTATGAAAAAGTGATTGCACACTTTGAGAGGGTGTGGGATAAGGAGGATCTGTTTACATAGCTTACCTTTAATTTCCCTTCCGTCCTTGTATTAACCTATAACTTTCTTTTCTTTTTTTTCTTTTTTTTTCTTTTCTTATGCCTCTCGGGTTTTACCTCTTCTTTTTTTTTTTTTTTTTCTCGAATTAAAGTTCAAATTTTAGACCCCCTTTCCAAACGCTTCTAAATAATTAGTTTTGCTTTGTCATGTGAATTTTAGATTGTTTCTCTATTATTGATACCTTGTTTTTGATTAGAGTATGATTCTTGTTTTTGTTCTACAAAAAAAAATATTGCTTTATGTGCAGATCATGTTTTAAATGCCAGTAATTCCAGCTTGACCTACTTTGAGACAGCCACTCGAAAGTCCTTCAAGTGCAAGTCTAAACAGGCTCTCGAAATAACAAATAATTTTACCCTAAACACCTACGACCTTCAGATTCAGCCGTTTGATGTGAATGGAGACAAATTTGGACCTGGTAAGTATGCACAGTTTTTCGACCTATATCTGTGATTTCCATGCTCTTGTACCATTTGGGCTAACTTTATTATGGGGTTTGTTTGTCTGGTTATATATTGTGTGGGGTTTTGTTGTTATAGTTTTTGTATTATTACTATATGGGCAGGAGTAGTGGCTATGGTACCAGGAGTGCACTTGGACTTCCTAGTAGAAGTAGCCTAACAATCAGGAGGCTGGTCTCTGACTACAACAGAGCCAAAATATGTCCTGCTAGCTCACAGGTGAGTGTTTCTGGGTCTCCTAAAGGAGGTGACTGGCACCTGGAAGATCCCAGTGTGCAAATTGTTTAATGGTTTGACTACTTGCCCTAGGAGTTCACAAGGGCACTCCTGGCACTAAAACCACTGCAGCATGCTGTAGTGGATATGTTGCTTGCCACCATTCTCAGATATTTACTTATAATTACTGCCTCTGCACAGGGCTTGTCACAATATGCAATTATGTTGTCAATGTACAGTGTAGTGCAACCCATACTGTAATTTGCGATTTGAGAATGGGATCAGAAATCCATGGCTAATCTGTGTCCCCTATCTCTCCCTCACACCTAATCTATGTTGATCACACTAGACTAGACAAGAGGCCCTTTTCAGTTGCATTATGCAGGCCAACTACGGCAGCAATGCACAAAGGATAAGGAATGTGTTAAAATGGATGACATATTAGTAGCCCTGTAATTAAAATAATAGGATGATCTCTGATAAAGAAACATGCCTTCTCTGCCAAATCTGCAGGGTACATAGAATGTTGAAAGTAGAATGCTAATCTGTAGAGGTGTGTTTATATCATGCACTTGCATCTAGGCCCGGCTAAAACCAAAATGTGTGTTAAGTGGAACTCATGATTCATGACTAGAAATTAAGTGTTGTCTAGATATTGTTTCTTGTATACTTGCTATCAATTTTTTGTTTATCGTCAGTAAATATCAATGAGTAAAGGTATATTATCCTTCTTCGAGCTGCAATTAGAAAATCTTGCACTGAGTGGATGCATGTTGTTCTGCGTTCATAGTATTTGAGACTAAGCAAAAAGCTTAGCACTAAAGCTCAGTGTGTGCAGAAAAAGACCCCTTGCTTACATAACCTGTACCTGTTTTGGCGTTAGTATTACATCCCAATAGTTATTTTAAAGGGGCACTGTCACCATCTGGGAACTTACGTACCAGAACATGTCCCTCTCAGGTTCTGCCATCTTCCTCCATCTGCTCCTCTTCAGCTCCTGGAGCTTCAATGCTAGGAGCAGACGTCATCGCTGTACTCTCACGCATGCATTGAGGTCTGCCGGATCCTCCATAGATAGAGCCAATTCCCTGCACCGATCACTAGTGACAGCTGTTGGTATTGACCCTAAAGCTCCACCCAGAGTTTTAGAAAATTACGTGGAAGAAATATAGTACCTAATTTGTCTCTATAGATCTCTTGACTGGGTTGGAATTTCTGTGAAATGCTAACAGTCAAAATAAGTATTTCATAAAGATAAAAAAATAAAAATTGTATTTCATAACTATTCTATTTTTTTTAAGGGGTGAGTGACTGTGCTGTTTTAATAACTTATTTAGGTCTGTAGTTGAAGGAGCATGACCTTCCTTTTATGTAGGTTTTGATTTTCTTATATATCTCAACCTGGAATATATAAATGTGCATTGGTTATCTCCATCCTGGCCTAGCTGAAGGTAAACTCTTGGCAACTGTGCACGAAGGGAGACCTTTTTGTGTTTAGTCACCCATTTATTATCCCTCACATGCCAAGAGTAGATTTTGGATTATCAGCATGTTCTACTATTTTATGCTTTCTCATGGGAATCTAGTAGCAGCATGGCAAATTCCACTACAAGGGAATTCAGATACTAAACATATATCAATTTATTTATTTATTTATTTTAATTTTTTTTCTGTTCTATGTACATCAAGCTGAAAAAAACACATTTCAAATCTTGAATATATGCATTTTATATGAGAAGAGTTTTGATACTGGAAGCTAAAATGTGTTCTTTTTCTCCCTCTTAGCTGTGGAATGTGTACAAGATGAGAATGGCATGCTGGTACCCATTGTAGTTGGTGCTGCCCTAGCTGGACTTGTTTTGATTGTATTAATCGCCTATCTCATTGGACGAAAGAGGAGCCATGCTGGATATCAGACAATATAATTTAATACCTCCAACACGTGTCATGTTACTAGTCTAGCTCAACAGATCGCATTGAAACAGTCATTTATGATTAGAAATAATTGTGTGTTCACAGAATGAAATGCTCTGATATTTTAAGAGAACTCCTGTTTTATTGCGTTTGTTGACTATGCAACCGAAATTATCATGCTCAATTTGTGTTTAAAAATGAAGAAAAAATCATCAGAATAAGAAATCAAATGTTTCACCTCAATTGGTTAGATCAGGGATAGGCAACCTTCGGCTCTGCAGATGTTTTGGACTACACCTCCCATGATGCTTTGCCAGCATTATGTGTGTAAGAGCATTATGGGAGATGTAGTCCACAACATCTGGAGAGCCGAAGGTTGCCTATCCCTGGGTTAGATGAATGAGATGTTATGCTGCTTTCTTCTAAGAGAGCGCAGTATAAAACTTTCCCAGCGGTTCTCATTCCGTAACAATGTATAGTTATTCACACTTTCATACTTAAAGGGAATTTGTTCTGTATTACAGTAAATACGTTTTGCGGATCACTCTGCATTTTAGATTTAGAAAGTAAATTACTGACATCAAACTAAATGCAACCACTTGCAGGGTATTGTGTTTCTTCTATCTTTTTCTGAAGCTTACATTCTCATTTAGCTATAAATAAGCAAATGCCACACTTGTGCAGGGCATTAACAATGTAATATTAAAATGACTTTGAATTCTTGTTTGCTGTTCTTGATGCTCTGCTTTTTCAGAGCCATTAATTTTGTAAAAAATATTAAAAATGGGTGTCATTTCTTAGGGTTTTCCCCAAATGTTGCATTTTCTTTCCTTTTTGAAGTTTCAGGTTTGGATGATATCTTTGCGCACATGTACAGTATAGATAAGTATATGCTGATTGCCTAGCTTTATGCCTGGTTGGGGTTGTAAAGTTCAAGAAATGTTTGCATTGCCTTAACAATGCTAATAAAAACCCTGTTTTCTTTATATTGGTCATTTGGTTATTTTGATACACATCACACCATCCTGCCACTCGCCTGCTGACTTTTTTTTTTTTTCCCTTTCTTTCTTTTTACACTTGCCAGTACTTAACTCGGTCTAGGAAATAAATCCTTATCTAAAGACGTCTGCCAAATATTGTGTTGAGCCAGTACAAGTATTTTTCTAAACACAATACTTTGTCCTCATGTGTTGCTTATGCAAGTGAAGTGTTACATGACTGTTTGCTTTACTAAATCTTCTCCAATAATCTGTGTACGGTTACTGAATGACCTGATTAAGGTGGCAGATAAACCTTCTCATCAGCATATATAACAGCATTGAAAGTCATGTTTCAGTGTTTGCAGATGACACAAAACTTTGTAAAATACCGTATATACTCGAGTATAAGCCGAGTTTTTCAGCACATTTTTTGTGCTGAAAAACCCCAACTCGGCTTATACTCGAGTCAATAGTCTGTATTATGGCAATTTACATTGCCATAATACAGACAGGGGCTGTGAGAGATGTTACTTACCTCTCCTGCAGCTCCTGTCAGCTCTCTCCTCCTCCGCGCCGTCCGTTCAGCACCTCGGTCAGCTCCCAGTGTAAATCTCGCGAGAGCCGCGGCTCTCGCGAGACTTACAGTGTGAGCTGACAGAAGAGCTGACCGGACGGCGTGGAGGAGGAGAGAGCTGACAGGAGCTGCAGGAGAGGTAAGTAACATCTCTCACAGCCCCCCTCCTCCCCCCCACTGAACTACCAATCCCACTGGACCACCAGGGAAGGAGCCCCCCTCCCTGGAACGCTAGCAAGCAGGGAGGGGGGACAAAAAAATGTATAATAGTAATAAAAATAAATAAATTAATAATATAACAAAAAAAAATAATAATAATAATACAATAATAATAAAAAGAGTAATAAAAAATAATATAACAAAAAACATGAAAATAATAATAATACAATAATAATAAAAAGAGTAATAAAAAATAATATAACAAAAAAATTAAAATAATAATAATACAATAATAATAAAAAGAGTAATAAAAAAATAATAATATAACCAAAAAAATTAAAATAATAATAATAAAAAATATATTAAAAAGCCCACCCCCCACCAAGGCTCTGCATCACACACACACACACTGCACTCACACACACACACTGCACTCATATACACACTGCATTCACACACACACACACTGCACTCATATACACACTGCATTCACACACACACACTGCACTCATATACACACTGCATTCACAAACACACACTGCACTCACACTGCATTCATATACACACTGCATTCACACACACACTGCACTCACACTGCATTCATATACACACTGCACTCATACATACACTGCACTCATATACACACTGCATTCACACACACACTGCATTCATATACACACTGCATTCACACACACACACTGCATTCACACACACACACTGCATTCACACACACACACACTGCACTCACACACACACACTGCATTCATACACACACTCATATACACACTGCATTCACACACACACACACTGCACTCATACACACTGCATTCACACACACACACTGCATTCACACACACACACTGCATTCACACACACACACTGCATTCACACACACACACTGCATTCATATACACACACTGCACTCATACACACACTCTGCACTCATACACACACACTGCAAATAAAAATTCAATTAATATAATTTTTTTAGGATCTAATTTTATTTAGAAATTTACCAGTAGCTGCTGCATTTCCCACCCTAGTCTTATACTCGAGTCAATAAGTTTTCCCAGTTTTTGGGGGTAAAATTAGGGGCCTCGGTTTATATTCGGGTCGGCTTATACTCGAGTATATACGGTAATACAATGTGAGCAAGATATTACTTTGCTGCAGAGGGATTTAGATGGACTGGGCACTCAAATGGCAGATGAAATTTAATGTTGAAAAATGCAAAGTTATGCACTTCGGCGTAAAGAATACACAAGCAACGTATATCCTTAATGGAAGCGAATTAGGGATAACAACACACGAAAAGGACTTGGGAATTGTTATAGACAACAAACTATGCAACAATGTGCAATGTCAATCAGCAGTGGCCAAGGCCAGTAGGGTATTGTCATGCATGAAAAAGGGCATTCATTCTCGGGACGAAGAATGAATCACTGGTAAGACCACACATTGAATATGCTGTGCAATTTTGGGCACCTGTTCTAAAGAAGGATATTATGGCACTAGAAAAAGTGCAGAGGCGGGCTACAAAATTAATAAAAGGAATGGAACATATCAGCTATGAAGAAAGGTTAACAAATTTAAACCTATTTAGTTTAGAAAAACGTTGCCTGAGAGGGGATATGATAACATTATACAAATATATTCGAGGCCAATACAAACCATTGTGTGGAAATCTATTCACAAACTGACTTTACATAGGACACAAGGTCATGCGTTTAGACTAGAAAGAAGATTTTGTCTAAGGCAAAGGAAAGGTTTTTTTTACTGTAAGAACAATCAGGATGTGGAATTCTCTGCCTGAAGTGGTTTTATCAGTCCATACAGATGTTCAAACAGCTACTAGATGCATACTTGCAAAAACAGAATATTAAGGATATCTTTCAATGTAGGGTAATAACTGCTTGATCCAAGGATAAATCTGACTGCCATTCTGGGGTCAAGAAGGAATTTTTTTCCTAGCTTGTTGCAAAATTGGAAGTGCTTCAAACTGGTTTTTTTTTTTTGCCTTCTTTTGGATCAACAGCAAAAAACATGTGAGGAAGGCTGAACTTGATGGACGCAAGTCTCTTTTCAGCTATGTAACTATGTAATCTATAATGCCAAGGCACATTAATTGATTCTTTATGTATAGTGGTCTGTCATGTGTAGTATCTGAGATCTTGTATTTCTAAATCCTGTTGATATTGGCCATCTTGAGAATGGCAGTTGTGTGTTTACCATTTCTCCATTTCCCTCTTTTGTTATTAGATGGAAGATTGTAGTTGCTGATGGGTAATGCAATGCTCTATAATAATTGTAACTCTGTAATTAACTATGCAGATTGGAAGCCTATAGTGCATAAAGTAGACTGGCATTGGTCATATTAATCCCTAAAATGAAAATGCTTATGTAAATAAAATTTAATTATTTCAAGAGTGTTATTGTTGGATTGACTTTTCAAGCTCTGTATTTGTGAGGTGTGAATGTGACTTCTAGGAGCACTTTTACACTCTGTGCAGTTGCATAGCCACATTAACTGAAAGAAAGAACACACTTTGGAAATAAATATTTTATTGCTGTTTACTGGGAAAAAAACTTGTCCATAGGTTTTGGTTGTAAAGTAGTGTTAAATTTGTCAGTCATCAAAACAGTTGAAAAGTACAGTACAAAAGTATTCGAAGCACCTCAGGACAGGTAGGTTGGTCTCCAAAAGTCAGTGGCTTCTTTAACCCTTTACCCATAGAAATCCATTGTTTCTTCATCAGTCATTTATAGGGTTAATCAGTGCAATTATCAAAGGAATGTATCTTTCATAAATGAGTGTTCATAAGCTGCTTGCTATTATTCCTGAGTAAGTAATTTTGACTTGTGTTTTTCTCTAAGTTTGGTAATTGTAACGCTTGATAAACTTCCAGGCTCAGTGAAGATTTTCTGTAACAAAAAAAAAACAAACTTTAGGGTTATGTTTAAAACTGAACACTCATTAGGAGATTCTCAACGTTTGGTGTAATCCTTCCAAAAGCTACATAAAGAGTTAGAATAAGAATTAGTTGGGCTAAATATGTCCCTAAGCCAAAATATCCTAATACCCTGTACTGTAGCGCAGCCCCTAGACTCCATGGAACTTTACCTTACAGGATCTGAAGCAGAAGCCACCCTCCTGTATTAAAACGATAGATTACTGAAAGGCAGCTAACATTTTTACATGTGTTTTGTGTGTCTATATCTGTATGTACTGTTTGTATCTGTACGTCTGTGTCATTGTTTCTATATGTATGTAGTGTTTGTATCTGCATGTGTGTCAGTGTTTGACACATGCAGATGCAAACACTGACACCTCTAGATCCAGATTCACACAGATAAACACACTGACACGTGCACATACAGTTTCAAACAGTGTTTGTATACTAATGTCTGGGGTAGGCAAGCAGAACGATGGTGTGACTGCATTCCAAATTAAGTTTATCTAAATTAGTACTAGTAATAATCCAATTTAACTGCGCTCTCTTCTTGCCTTGTCCCTGCTGACCTTACACATGCTACTGTAGTACCTACCCTGAAAAAAACAAAACCTCCCTCTACGCATCCACCCCCTCTATCATCCCACATCGCTGCTCCCTTTTTCCTCAAAGCTTCTAGAAAGACTTGTCTTGACCCGTATGTCTCACTTCCTCAACTCCAACTCTCTCCTTGACCCTCTTCAATGTGGCTTCTGTCCCCTCCACTCTGAGACTGCTCTTGTCAAGTTACTAATGACCTAATCGCAGCTAAATCCAAAGGCCACACTACTCCATACTATTACTTCTTGTCCTCTCTCTGCTACTTTTGACACCGTTGATCATGCTCTCCTGCCGCCAGACTGATTTTCCTCTCTAGTCTGTTCTGTCACACCTCACCCTTCTGTCAGTTCTTACATTGGCTTCCTGTAGGAGTCAATTCAAAATGCTAACCCATACCTATAAAGCACTGACCAATTCTAGCCCCTCTTATCTCTTCACAGATCCATGGGTATTCCCCTTCTGTCTCTCTGTTCATGACCTGCTCCTGTCCACTACTCGCACCTGTACAGCCAACTCATGCTTGCAGGAGTTCTCGTGGGCGGCTCCCTTTCTATGGAACAGCTTGCCTACCGCCATCAGACTCTTTCCCCTAGTCTTCAATCTTCTAAGAAGTGCCTTAAAACCCATCTTTTTAGGAAAGCTCATGGCCTCACAGAGTAACCTCTACCTCACATACAGGTGATACTCGAAAAATTAGAATATGGTGCAAAAGTTAATTTATTTCAGTAATGCAACATAAGAGGGGAAACTAATATGAGAGACTTATTACATGCAAAGCAAGATAGTTCAAGCCGTGATTTGTCATAAGTGCGATTGATTATGGCTTACAGCTCAAGAAAACCCCAAATCCACAATCTTAGTAAATTAGAATATTGTGAAAAGGTGCAATATTCTAGGCTCAGTGTCCCACTCTAATCAGCTAAGTAAGCCATAACACCTACAAAGGGTCTGAGCCTTTAAATGGTCTCTCAGTCTGGTTGAGTAGTAATCACAATTATGCTGACCTGACAGTTGTGCAGAAAACCATAATTGACACCCTCCATAAGGAGGGAAAGCCTCAAAAGGTAATTGCAAAGGAAGTTGGATGTTCCCAAAGTGCTGTATCAAAGCACATTAATAGAAAGTTATGTGGAAGGGAAAAGTGCACAAGCAGCAGGGATGACTGCAGCCTGGAGAGGATTGTCAGGAAAAGGCCATTCACAAGGAGTGGACTGAGGCTGGAGTCAGTGCATCAAGAGCCACCACACAGACGGATCCTGGACATGGGCTTCAGCGGTCTTATTCCTCTTGTCAAGCCGCTCCTGAACAACAAACAATGTCAGAAGTGTCTTACAGTGGTCCAAAGTCCTCTTTTCTGATGAGAGCAACTTTTGCATCTCATTTGGAAACCAAGGACCCAGACTCTGGAGGAAGAATGGAGAGACACTGCAAGATGCTTGAAGTCCAGTGTGAAGTTTCCACAGTCTGTGTTGATTTGGGTAGCCATGTCATCTGCTGGTGTAGGTCCACTGTGCCTCATTAAGTCCAGGGTCAACGCAGCCGTCTACCAGGAGATTTTGGAGCACTTCATGCTTCCTTCCGCAGACTAGCTTTATGGGGATGCTGACTTCATTTTCCAGCAAGACTTGCCCACCTGCCCACACTGCCAAAAGCACCAAAGCCTGGTTCAATGACCGTGGGATTACGGTGCGTGATTGGCCAGCAAACTCGCCTGACCTGAACCCTATAGAGAATCTATGGGGCATTGCCAAGAGAAAGATGAGAGACATGAGATTGAACAATGCAGAAGAGCTGAAGGCCGCTATTGAAGCATCCTGGTCTTCCATAACACCGCATTGAGGCAGTAATTGCTGCAAAAGGGGCCCAAACCAAGTACTGAGTCCATATGCATGCTTATACTTTCCAGAGGTCCGATATTGTTCTATGTACACTCCTTGTATTATTGATTGCATGTAATATTCAAATTTACTGAAATTGTGGATTTGGGGTTTTCATGAGCTGTAAGCCATAATCATCGCACTTATGACAAATTACGGCTTGAACTATCTTGCTGTGCATGTAATGCGTCTATCTCGTATATTAGTTTCCCCTTTTACGTTGCATTACTGAAACAAATGAACTTTTGCACAATATTCAAATTTTTCATGTATCACCTGTACCGGTCTCTTGCTCTCTCCTAAAGGGCCGCACTTTACTCTTCACCAGCTCTGCTTCACTCCCACCTATTTTGATTCCTATTCCCTGTCCTATTTTTTTTTTGTAAATCTTTATTGAGGTAAAGACATCAGTGTAACACAACTTATGCTGTATCAACAACATCAATATACTTAAGTTTAACCTGAGCAAATCAACGGTACATCTGAACAATGAGTTTGCGAATAACCACTGTTACAACTTAACAATCCACATGCGTGGTTGTTTTTTTTTTTTTGTGTTCTCTTCATTGTTTATTTTTCATGCATGTAAGAAAAGTTTGTGGGTGATTATATCACAATGAATAGCATAATCGGAAGTTTAAAGGTAAGGGTGTGGCACATGGTCAGCATTAAATCGTAGTCTGATTATACCTGCTAGTGCAATTAAGAATAATTCCATCGTTCAAGTGTAGGACATAGCATAGGAGGATCCACTTGGTGTTCTATATTTAACAATTAGGATAGATCAGATATCCATGACATTTTACCCGCCATTACCCACTAGAGCCGAGCTATAGCAATTGGGTTCGTGAAATTGGCCTTATCCTAGGTCTCGCAGATCTCAACAAAACCACCCCACGGCGGAGCAGTGAATGTCATTACCCCTAGCCCGTCGGTAGGAAGCAGGTGTATCCCTTCCGTCTAAAGTCAGTAACCAGAGTCGGTCTTCATGGTTGTGTCCTCTCCAAAAGCGTTTCTGTCTTGGGTCTGTCAGTGCTCGAGAGTAGTGGTACATGGGTCGTGGATGTGATCAGTCGCATTTTGAGGTATAAGTTCGTCGATGTATCGTTCCACTGTATCCTAGCCCCCCTAGTCTGAGGTCATGTGCGAATTAATGGGGTATAGTGCGTGTTAAGTAGGTGATCATCTCCTTCCCATCTACTGCGTAATTGCGTGGTGAGTAATATTAAGGTCGTGGTGGAGAAGGCTATGTCATTTTTGCTATGGTGCAGGTAGTTCGAGATTATAAGCAATATTGCCTGTGCTTGGGTTATTAGGGAGAACGGGGGGGGGGAGGGGGTGGGAAAGGGGAGGGGGGGGTGGGAGGGAGGTGCAGGGACCATGGTCGGTCACGGTAGTTCTGTAAGTTACTGTATGTAGTGTAGCGGTCAGTTTGTATCTTGAGACTTTAGTGATTAGGCGTTGGGGGTAGGTAGTAGTGGCACAATGCCTCGTGTGCTATGAGTTAGGAACTGGTAATGTGCAATGTTGTGCAGGTGTTCCACCACCGTCCTCTCTGCTCCCGAATTCCCCTATACTGGCACCTCACTGGCATGTTATACTAAGTAGCGATTGGAAGGTGGGCAAGGCGAGAAGGCGGGATAGAGGGGGGGGGGGGGGTTAGGGTTGGTCGCGGTCCATTACGTGGGACCCATCCCCGCAGACGTTCCCTCCGCTGCCCCGGCAGTACTATTGTCTCGCCGGTATCGCGATATATATTGGAACCACGGGAACCACATCTCTGCGTGTTTAGTTCCACGGTCCGTCAGGGAGGCATATGCCGCCTCAGCTGCCTGTATATCCTTGACTTGTTGTATCCATTCCTCCTTAGAGGGTGTCTTGGTTGTTTTCCAGTGGACCGGTATGGAAGCTTTAGCTGCATTCAGGAGGTGCCGGAGTATCGATTTCTTATATACCGGGATTGGTTGCGTCGAGATATGGAGTAACGCTAGTCCTGCATTCCAGTCTGCTATGTCCCCCAGGATAGATGTTATCTCATCTCTTATCATTATCCAATATGAGGTGATGTCTCTGCACGACCACCAAATGTGGGCCATAGTGCCCCTGTCCGTATTGCAGCGCCAACAGGTAGGAGAGATGGATGGGAAGATCTGGTGCAGTCTTGTCGGTGTTCTGTACCACAATGAGATCAACTTATAATTTACCTCTTGATAATGCGAGCTCATAGAGCTCTTCTGTTGCCAGATAAGTGCCTTATCCCATTGAGGGGCTGAGAAGGTCATTCCCAGTTGTTCTTCCCATTGTCGTTGGAATGTACCGGTGGTGGGTATGTCGGCCGTAATAAGGTTCTGGTAAAGTACCGAGATTGCATGGTCCAGGGGGTCGCCCTCGTAGCAAAGATTCTCGAACCAAGATAGATTCCGGTGTAAGCGATCCTTGTGGGGCATGGTATTGTAGTAGTGTGTCAGTTGTATGTACCTCAAGACGACGATGGGGGTCTGAGGTTCACCGTCCAGCAGCGAGTCTAGAGTGCGAAGCTTCCCAGCCCCCAATACTCTGTATATTGGGATATATGTCCCAGTGGTTGTGATAGGCCATGCGCCGGGTGGGAGCCCTCCTCCCACCGATTTGTTATGTGTCAAAGGGGTCATCGGGCTAGGAATGGGAGAGATGTGAGTTTGGCCTCTCATGGTCCTCCATCCCTGGATCGTCTGTAGGACTGTCCCTTCCTCTCGGTGTTGTGAGACAGTATGCCCATCGCCTCCCCAGATCTTAGCCTCGATCGTAGGGCCTATAAGGCCTCTGTCCAGCTCCACCCATTGTTTCCATGGTGCTTTCGCGTGCCAGTCCAGGATACGTTGTAGTACTGTGGCTTGGTAGTACTTCTTGAAGTCCGGCAGTGCTAGGCCTCCTCGCTGTCTGGGTCGGGTAAGTATGTCATACCGCAGCCTGGATCTTGCGCCTCGCCATAAATAACGGATAACTGCCGATTTCAGGGGAGAAAAGAAGGTTGTTGGTAGAGCAACTGGGATGGTCTGAATTAGGTAGAGGAGTCTCGGGAGTATGTTCATTTTCAGAACTGCAATACGGCCATGCCAGGAGATGTGCGGGTATGACCATTTGGTCAGGTCAGCGACTATCTTTTGTGACATGGGTTGAAAGTTGAACCTGTATATGTCCGACGGGTCAGTGGGTATCCAGAGGCCGAGGTACTTCATTTTGTCCTGACACCATCGGAACGTGAAGTGCGGTTTCAGTGAATCGTATTCTGAAGAGGGTAACGTGAGATTCAAGGCTTCGCATTTTGCAAGATTGAGCTTGAATCCAGATAGTTTCCCGTATTTTTCAATTTCAGAGAGGAGGCAAGGTAGGGTGGTTCTGGGGTTGCGTATAAAGAAAAGCAGATCATCCGCATACGCGGCTACCTTATGACACTTCTCCTTCCATTCGTATCCCTGGATGTCGGGGTTCAAGCGGATCGACTGAAGTAGTGGTTCTAGCGTTATTGCGAACAGCAGGGGCGATAACGGGCACCCCTGGCGGGTGCCGTTATTAATTGCGAAGTCGGTTGTCGTGGCTCCGTTAACTCTGATCGTGGCCCGGGGTCTGCTATACAACGCCGCTATCCAGGTGAGTAGCCTTTGTCCGCAGCCCATCTGTTGAAGAGTCGCTATCATAAAGTTCCAATTAACGCGATCGAACGCTTTTTCAGCGTCCGTCGACAACAGCATTAGGGGAGTTTTCGATCGCCTGACGTGGTGCTGAATGGAGAAGAGTCGGAGAGTGCTATCTCTAGCCTCCCTGCCCGGGATAAAACCGGTTTGGTCAACGTGGATCAAATCTGGAAGGAGTTGTTTCAATCTAGTGGCCAGGACCTTGGTAAATAGTTTAGCGTCCACATTGAGCAGTGAGATCGGGCGGTAACTAGCGCAGGCCAGCGGGTCTTTCCCTGGTTTTAATAGTACCGTGATGGTGGCTGCCAGTGATTCCAGTCCGAAGTTTCCCCCTTCCCCAGCTTCATTAATGGCCTTGGTCAGCCATGGAAGCAGGGTATCGGAGAATTTTTTGTAATACCCGACCGAAAAGCCCTCCGGTCCCGGGGCCTTGCCGGTTTTGGAAGATTTAAGAGCTGCCGTGAGTTCTTCAGTGCTAACCGGGGAGTCCAGTATCGAGGCCGCGTCCCGGGTAATTGTGTTCGCGATGGTGCTGCGTAGGTATTCCTGGATCCGCGCAGTCTGTCGTGTCGGAGATCCTCTGTCTGCCGGTGAAGGCAGGTTGTACAGGTTTTGGTAGTATACCCTGAATTCCTCCGCGATTTTTTGTGGAAGGGGCGACACTTCTCCTGTCGCGAGCCGTATTTTGTGCATCTGTCTGTGAGGCGAAGGACCCTTGAGAATTCTTGCCAGGTATTTGCCCCCTTTATTCGCGTGAGCATAGTAGAAGCCTTTCGAGCGCCGTAGCGTCCTGAGGTGCTTTTTCAGGATGAGTTCTCTAAGGTTTCTTCTCTTTTCCATCAATTCGCCATATACTGCGTTAAGATGGGTTCTTTTGTGCTGGCGTTCCAGGAGCGCTATAGATTGGTAGAGGTCGGTCATTGCTTGCATCGCTTCTCGTCGCTTGATCGTGGCAGTGCGTATGAGTACTCCTCGGATGACACTTTTATGGGCTTCCCAGATGGTGATGGGGGATATCCCGGGAGTATCATTGTCCCTGAAAAATTGTTCCAGCTCTTGAGTGATTTGTGTTCTGGTCCCTGGGTCTGACAGGAGAGTTTCGTTAAGTCGCCATGTCCACCTAGATGGCCGAAATAGAGGGGACTCTAATTCCATTATAACTGAACTATGGTCTGACCATGCAGCCGGTTCGATATTGGCTTTACGTAGCCTAGATAAGCCTTCCTGTGTAATAAAGAGGAAATCGATGCGGGAGTATCGGTCATGTAAGGCTGAGTAATACGTATAGTCCTTAGACGTGGGATTTAGGGTTCTCCAGCAGTCGACCAGCCTCATAGAGCTCAGAGAGTCTCGGATGCTTTTAATGTGGCGTTGTGACAGGCAGCTATGCCCTGATGAGGAGTCTAGTGTCGGATCCAAAGGAGCGTTAAAATCGCCTCCTACCAGAAGGATCCCTTCCGTAAAATCTTCCAGTTTGTGTAAGACATTACGTAGAAAGGGGGCCTGTTTCTTATTGGGGGCGTATATCGTCGCTAAAGTGTAAACTTTGTCGGTCATAACGCCCTTTAAAAAGAGGTATCGCCCTTGCGGGTCAGTTTCTCGCTCTAGTTCCCGGAACGATAGCTCGGCCGCCACAACAATAGCTACTCCTGCCCTGTGGGCCGATGGGTGGTTGCAGAAGTAAGCGTCAGGGTAATGCCTATTGTGCAATCTGGGCGCTGAGCCTTCCCTGAAATGGGTTTCCTGTAGCATGGCAATCGAGATCTGTTGTTTCTTCAGCGCTCTAAGTAAATGCGACCTGCGTTCCGGAGCATTTAAGCCTCTGCAGTTTTGTGTGAGGACCCTCAGGGGGGTGCAACGGTACGCCATGGCCAAATCGCGATCTATGCGGTTCGAGCGTCAGTCAGGTCTAGGGCCCACAATACAGGTCTGCGCCAGGGAGTGGAAGAAGGGGAGGGAGGCAGGAAAGAGATGAGTTAGCCTGTGAGGTACCAGGGGGGGGGGGGGGATTCCTCAGGAGTTCGAGGCGGCTGGGAAGAGAGTCAGTCAATGAGTGTAACGAGTAGGGTTGGAAAGATCCCAACTACTAACAGTGGTCGTCTTCAATGATTGGGTGCGTCCTGAGTCTAGGAGAATTAACGTAAACTAGGTCCTTTCCCTCGGGAGGGGGGGGGGGGGAAGGAACAAGTGCTGCAACCAGCGCCGATAAGCACCAGACCTGGGACCCGCCCAGAGGTCGGGAAAGCCTACAGCCTGGCTGAGAAGCCTGAGCACTAGTGAAGGTGTGGGTAGCGTGATGCAGGGTCCGCACCAGATGTAGTGGTAGAGGAGATAACGAAAGGTGTTAGGAATGTAGGGAATGTGAGGTTACCCGTCTCCTCCCTCTTATCTATTTTGAGTGCTAGGCTTACTTATGCGTCGTGTGTAAATGGTCACATGTGTCAAACGTGTACAGACATTATATGCAATATCGTATTAACTTTCAACATTACAGTTTTGTTTCACAGCCAGACATATCAACTCTTTAAGTAAAATACTAAATACAAGATAGAAAACATGAAATATTAAGTATCAATCATAGAATGTTATAAAATTAAGACTACCCCTGTGTCCTGGTTCAGGTCCCCTTAGGCTATGCGTTACCCACTGAATTCCTGTGTCATCTTTCCCCGTGTCCCTGCTCCCCTCCGAGCCATGTCAACTTCGCGGTGTATATACGGCCCTCTCTCCCCAGGAATAAGACCATCCCCTCCCCTTAGGAGTGCGGGTTTGTGTGAACCTCGAGATCAGGGTCATTGTCATTGTCACCCCTGCCCACCCGATGGTGAGATTGCCGATGGGTTGTCAGACACGTTGAGGTCATGAAGTGGGCAGTGTGTGCGTGGTACTTCCCATAGTTATGGTTAGACATCAATCACCGGGGAGGCTCATAGAGGTCTGAGGTGTATGTGTCTTGCCGTGCACTATCAAAGCTCATTTACAAATATCTACTGTTCATTGCAGCGTGTGGCATGTATGACATGGGTGTAATTCTAAAGACCCCGTTCCCAGTACCTAACAGCAATGTAACGGTGATAGAGTCAGGTAGCATACAAATGGGAAACAGTGTGTAAACATATATCAGGCAATATAGAGTCCATATAATTAACATTGAGATTGCATGTTCACGTGTTCTGCTATGTTGCCGTCTGAACTGATGTCCAAAGACTGGTATCGGCAGGCAACTCGGAGACTGGCCCCAAAACCCCAAAGTCCCCAACCCGATATCCCCCACCCCACATATATTTCCAGAGCCCCGGTAGCAGCGGAATCAGGGGGGCGGGGAGGGTAATGCAGGGGGAGCGGCACCGTATCAGACATAGCGCCAGGAGTCTATAGTCCCGGAGGGGGCCCCATTCAGAAAAAATAACCCCAATGTACCTGAGGGTGTCAGCTGTGAGTATTCTGTCCCCATCATCGGGCGTGTGGAACACAGGCAACAATCTTCCCATGGTAGGACAGTGAGGTACCTCCAAGGCAAGCTGGAACTGCAATGGCGTTGAGGTGGGGCGAAGAGCAGGCCGGGGAAAGTGAGGATATCCAGGATGATCCTTGGTAGCCTTCATCGGGTAGGATTCTTATTCTTCAGGAGAGGTTGGGTTTCTGCGCCGCCTGGTGAGCTCAGGTGGTGGGGATCTTGCTTCCCTGCGTCTGCTCCCTCTTTGCGGTCTTGGGGGCAGGCCTGGGGGGCCTAATATCCAATTCGGTACTGGCAGCAGGGGGAGGCCGAGTTCTTCCAGGAAACCCGGTATGTCTTCTGGCCCCCTAAGAGATATCCAGCGGTTACCGTGTCGTGCCATGAGGGCGAATGGGAATCCCCATTTATACGTGATGCGGCGGTCCCTGAGGGCAGTAGTGACCGGGCGGAGTGCGCGGCGTGCTTCCAGGGTTAACGGGGACAAGTCATTAAATAACGATACCTGTGCCCCCCGGTAGGGCCATGCCGGTCGGTCCCGTGCTTTTTGCATGATAGCATCTTTCGTTGGGAAGGAATGTAGGCAACAGAGAATGTCCCTCGGGCCTTCCTCCACAGATCGCGGTCGTAGTGTTCTATGGGCTCTTTCAAATTCAATCACGTGTGGGGTGGGAGTCTGGAGTATAGAGTGGAATAACTCCGTCAGCACCCCCTCCACATTCTCGGTGCCCTCCGATTCCGGCACGCCACGGACTCGGATATTACACCTCCTGCCCCTGTTATCTACATCCTCAAGGTGCCTCCTCATGGACAAGAGCATCCCTCCCTGGCGTGCCACGGCTGTGTCTGTAGTTTGGAGGCGCGCTGTGAAGGCCGCAGCAGACTCCTCCACGGCGGTGATGCGGCCTGTGTGTGCGGTTACCTCTGCGCGGAGCCCCGCCAGTTCTGCCCTTACCGCCTCTTGGATGGATGTGGTAAGGGTCTGTAGGTCGGTTTTAGTGACCATTGCTGCTGTTAGGGTCTGCAGTTTCTCTTCAATCCTCTCGAAGGGAGCGGTGCCAGAGTCCGCCGCAGGCGGCGACGCCATCTTGGGGCTGCTCGGCTCCCCGCTCGTGGTAGGATGCGGGTGCAGAAAAGTGTCCAGGGGTCTTTGAAGTTGTTTCCTCGGAGTCTGGGGGTTGTCTGGTCGCTTCGTGCGACCCATTTAGCCTTGGTAAGCGCTATTAAGAGCTGTTACGAGGGATGGTGGAGCGGAGCTCTTCTCTCACGCGTCCATCTTGGTCGGCACCTAAACCACGCCCCCATTCCCTGTCCTATTGTGTTTTACACCCCACCTACTATAGACAGTTGGCTCGTTTAAGCAGGGTCTTCTTCAACCTATCATCGTTCCTTAAGTTTTCTTGCAATTGTCCTATTTATAGCTAAATCCCCCCTTATAATATTGTAAAGTGCTACGGAATATGTTGGCGCTATATAAATGGCAATAATGATGTCAATTTGAACATGATGTTGAGTTAATTGGACAATTACTGTAGATATTTTTTCTATGTATATAATTTTAAAAGCAGTCAGAGAAACTTAATTAAATTTTGAGCTGTACAATCAGTGGACCAACTCTGTGTCAGTGATTTTTCTTTCTTGACAATCAGCAGGGAACGGTTGGTGTTTAGTTTTATTGAGTACAGCAATTGGTGAGTTTCTTTCTTTCTTTCAGTCTTATTAGTTTTGCTTTGCTCATAATATGGGTGGTAGGGGAGGTTACTAGCAATATTTTAATTAAAAATAGTAATATTCTCCAAAACTAATTTACATTTTAAATACTTTTGCCAGTATTTGCCAGCAAGTGTACTCTGTACATACCCCAAGCAGAGACAGACTGAGATGAGCGGTTTAGCACAGTTGCAGAGAAAAATCTTCTTCCTTAGTCTCTTCTAGCAAACCTAGTTTGAAATTGCAGCTTAAAAATGATCATTAAACTCAAACCTCCAAATTACAAACACCACATTAAAAGACACCAACAAGCCTACTCAGGAACAGTTTGTGAGGTTTCACTCCGGGGCCATGTCCAAAAAGCAGGCCAATAAAATCATGCTACTTGGCCAGCTTATTGCTGTCGGTGATGCTTCTGTTTCAAGAATAGAAGAGGAGCCTTTCAAGCAGCTGCTGGAGACAATGGTTCCTAAATACCACCTTCCCTCACACTCCATATTTAGCAGGAACATAGTCCACTCTCTCCCATTCATTCAAGCTTTGCAGTTGTGAAAGAGGAGCTTGCTAAGGCTGCTGGTCAGAGCATTTCACTACAGATTTGTGGAATGATCCTAGTGGCCAGTATGCCTTGCTTTCCCTCACAGCACATGGTGGCAGTCCTGTGAGTCTGAGGAAGCTGCTACTTGAAGTTAAACAGCAGCAGGGATTTCAGGTGCTACCAGGAAGGATAGAAGTTGGCAACATGTGGCAGTAGGTGTGTGTCTGTCAGTGAATGTGTGTGTCTCAGAAAGTGCTTGTCAGTGAACGTGTGTGTTAAACAGTGTGTGAGACAATAACTGTCTGTCAGCGAGTGTGTATCAGTGAGGGCATGTTCTCTGTCAGTCTGCCCATCCACACTGTCATCCCCACACTATCACCTTCCTAAACACTGCCCCTACACACTGTCCCTCCCGTTCCAGCCTACAGGTAAGGGGCAGAGAGGGGGGTTAAACCCAATTTAATTTAAATGTCTCCCCCCGCAGCACTTAGCCAACACTACATCCACTAGACACACTGCATACAATACAAATTACATCCATGACATGGAAGAAAGGGGAAGAAAAGACATGAAAGGGAGGGGAACAGAGACATGGATGGAAGAGGGGGCAAAAAAAAAAAGATATGGATTCTTCAATCCATGGGGTAGATGCGAGCGAGCTGCGGACAGTGTGGCTACATCTAAGGTGTGACACATTACCTACCTGGCTAAAACTGCAGTTTGCAGAGGGATTAAGGGAGCGTGTGTGAAGAATTTATATATACATACACATATATATTCATTCTCTCTCTCTCTTCTCCCCCTCCCCCCCACTTTTGTGCCTGGACCACCATGTGCCCTCCCTAAAAATGAATCCTGAAGACGCCACTGTTCAGGGTTCCCGGATTTAGCTAGGAAGCGAGCTTGGAGGCGATACCCAGCCAGGGAACAGGGAGCTCAGTCACGATAAATAAAGCTACAGTGGTGTGTAGCTTTATTTATTGTGACAGAGCAAATGGATACCGGTCAATGTTAAATGAATGGTCCCTCCTTGGCTGCAATGCCAATATGGCAATCCATACTGCTGGCACAGCTGGTAATTCTCTAGAGGCACTGCTTATGCACCCTGGCTGTTTGCTGCCAGCAAAGAGCTCAAGGCGAGCAAAGGTAATCAATTGCCCACTCACTCTCCCCTTTATTTTCCATTTAATTTGACTTGGGGATCATACATCCTCACTCACCTAGAGTGTACGGCGCGATTCGGCGGAGGTGGTGCATTACTCATTAATTGTCAAATGTTTCCAAATCCAGACAAATCCTTGACTTGAGTGAGAGGGTTGTAGGGTGATGCGGAAAGCAGGCATGTGGTTTATTTTTAATTTGTTTTTACTTTTGTCCAGTTTCCCAGTTCCTTCATACTAACTGTGGCTTCATCCACAATTGTATCATTAACTAAATCCATAGTTTATCTACTCTGCTCTCTCATCACTTATTGGGAATTATTGACATGCCTGCCAAATTGTGCCCTTGCTCCTTTAGCACCACAGCAGTATTCCTTCAATTGTCACAGGACAAGGTCATATAACTACAATCCTTGTATTCATGTTACCGCTATGCATAATACTAGTGCCTAGCTCGGCAGCCTTAAATCGTAGATGATGACACAGCTTGCTACCAACGTATCTTGGGAAAGTAACTTCATCCCTCGCTTCTAGCCCGCAGGAAACATACTCAACTCCCTCCCACCCTTTTTTTATATATATGATGAAAGTCTGATTGGTCAGACTGAAACGTCGATTTTTTAACCTGGAGCATTAAAAGTTAAATTTTATTTTTAAACAAAGTGAGTCCGTGGAGTGCTATCTACTTTTTCTTTATATATATATATATATATATATATATATATAAAAAAACGGACTTTGTCTAATTGCCAAATTATAGAATAATTTTAATATTTAAGGTGGGATTTGACTCTCTTTTACAATACCAAGTGAGCGAGTGAATACCAAGCCTGGACGTCTTCTGGGTCACTGTTGTGTCCACACCGCCTGAACATTACTAGCAACTTAGTGGGACCCGAACTTTAAGTTACCCTTTTCTTTCCTTGGAGTTATGCGCAGTGTTTACTGTTGAAAAGGTGAATGTACAATATTTGAAATGCTTTAATAACATTGTTGTTGAATTATATGTGTTTTCTTATTGATGCTACCATGTCAATTATATCTTGCATTCAGTTGGAATGAAATGACACATAATTTTTTTAATTTTTTTTTTTTATTACAGATATTTTATTTTTTAATTCTAAGTGTATTTTGATATTAATATATGTATATTTACAACATAATACACTAAGAATGAGATTATTTCTATATATCAACCCAGGAAGTCCCCATGAGGCAGTGTTTTGGACTGCCAATAGGACCATGGCCTGCAAAGGCCATATTTGCTGTAGGGGGACTGTCTGTGCAGGACGGCATAGTACGCCATAACGGCATTAAGGAGTTTAATGACTAACATTAACGGTATAACCGCGATATTAATCACAGTAATGTGTCTTTAGAGATAAGTCTATTTAAATAAGATTCATTATTCTTGTTCTAAATTACATTTTAGTTGGTTGCATAAATTGCTGTTAGAAATGTTGTGTTGTGCAGTCGCTTATATTTCTCTATGGGGACAATACTATTATAGTGATTCTTTTTATTTACACAATGGATTAGACTCCACACATTCTAATGTTTCTCCTTTATGTATGTCAGGTTGACCCCTATTAGTATATTTAGAGAGAGGTGGTGGCTGTTAAGAATGGTGCCCTTGAAGGCACAGATTAGGGCTGTCTCTTGTATTTTCCATTCAAAGTTCCTCTTTAGAACCTGTTGAATTCACTGCTTAAAATATATGCCTTCCTATTTAAGCTTGATTGTTACAATGTTGCCTACTTATTGAGCTACTCTAAGTGCATACATATACATTTAGCTCTCTTCGTATCTAGTTTTTTTGATACATGTTTAGGACTGCCTGATCCAAATATTATTTATTCCCGCTTCTCTCTTTTTCTTCTTTTTTTATTTATATTTTGATCAGATATTTTTCTTTTGGTGATCTATCATTTGGGGTGTACCCAACATTCACACATATTACTATGTTTTTATATAATTTTATAGTTTTAGATGTCCAATTAAAAAAAGTTATGTTTTATTATATTTAGGGCTGGATAAATCTTTATTCATTTGTCTTTTCTAATCGTTATATTTAGGGGTACACATCGCCCCTCCCCGGAAGTAGCATTCCATTGCAATTCAATGAGAAGTATTTGCAAGGCAGTTGCTCAGCAATTGTTGCCTCCTGAGTTTAGCTCCACTTTGCTAACCAAACCAGGAAGTAACAGGACTGATTGACAGCCAAGGATGTGTATCCAGGTTAATTTATAGAAGTGTCAATTTCTATTGAAATGTGCACTTTTTAGGACACACTTCAGAAAAAGTATTTGAGCAAGCTAAAGTGCTTTAGGAGTCTGGAGTATCCTTTTAAGACACAGATCCTCCGATCTCTGCAGCCGGTTTGGGTCTGCCAGCCATCCATGTCACAGGCTGCTGACCCCTATTCTTGATTACTGAAAGAGTAGACTAGTCAAAAGTTAGAATGGTGGCAAAGTAGCACTAGTCTATTATACTAGGTATATATTTCTAACAAAAGCAATTTCTTGTTCTCTGAAGACGTTACTTGCATCAATTGAGGGGCATTCAGAGTATGGTTGCCAAGGACTTGCTTGCCCCTTTAAGCTAGTGCTATTGTATGTATATACAGTACCTGCATGAATACGTGGCATTCCGTAACATATCTTCCTTTGGTGATTTCTTTGAACTTCTCACAAATTTCAGGGAAATTTCGGGCTTCCAGTATGAAGGCTTGGTACTGCTTGATTAGTGTTAAGGCCACACGGAAGATAATTTTGGAGCCTTCATAAAACAGAGAGTCCCATATTCTCAAGACAGTCTGTGAATAATGAAAAGAGGTGTTAATAGACCGAGGTCTGATTTTAGTGCCACATTACGAGTTCCCATGCTTGATGTCTGGTTGGCAGGGAAAGAAAAACAGCATGTCCTTGGCAAAGACTCCACAAAGGGAAGGCCCTACAAAAACAGTACCTGGTCAGGCAATTTACGAATTACAAGGTGCAGAGGCATCTTTTCTATTGTGTAAATGTTTGCATGTGTGTGCCTGTCTGTTCACCTGTTTATGTCTGTAAGTTACTGTGAGTGTGCCAAGAGCTGTGTTAAGTGTTGGGGAAGGACTAGGGTGAGGATTTAAGAAGGGGTCACCAAATTATTTCTGGGCTCAAGCCCCTGGTGGTTTTTGACCCTTGCAACACCCGAGTGCTGGTATGGTGTCAAGTATGATATTACCAAGTAAAAAACAAATTACCAATAACCATAATCACCAATAACCAGAATGTATGCGTATCTGTATCTACGTTCAATGCTTTGGCAACCACTTTAACAACACACTAAAACATAGAGAGGTCGGTTTTTGCTTGGTTTTATACTTGGAACAAGCTTTATGTCCACAGAGTGGCTGCCATCATTAAAAAAGAAACACAACAAAAACATTTTTTTTTCTTCTGTTCTATATAATTGGTGCACTGGAATTACTGCCCAGTTTATCATGTTTAAAGTGGATTTCACTTTCAGATAGATCCCTTTCAGTATGGAGAATTACACCCACAGCCAGTAGCATACCTACCACAGTCCCAGGTCGCCGCTGCGACCGGCCCCTTACTCCAGGGGGCCCAGCCGCAGCTGCGACCATGGGCCACCTGCATCCCTTCTGGGCTAGGCTGGCGGTTCCCGGATGTCTGGCAGGAGGGGAGAGCTATGCTGCTCCCCTCCTGCCTGTCTGTAGCACGGCTGAGCAGTCTGATAGGAAGTGCTCACTGTGAGAGTACTTCCGGTCAGGCAGGGAACCGTGGCAAGAAGCAAGTATAGGAGGGGGAGTGAGGTAGGAATGGGACACCTGCAGGGGAGGGGAGAGAGATGGAAGAATGGGACACATGGAGGTGAGAGGGGAGGAATGAGACACAGTGAGGGAGGAGAGGGGGATGTATGAGACACATGGAGGGGAGGAAGAGAGAGGGAAGAATGGGACACATGGAGGGGAGGGGAGGGGAGAGAGTGGGAGGAATGGGACACATGGTGGGGCTGGGAGGGATGAGGGTATGGAACACACGGAGGGGCTGGGAGGGACGAGGGTATGGGACACAAGGATGGGTTGGGGGTGGGGGGGAGGGACCTATGGAGGGGATGAGGGGGATTTGTGCACCAGGCCCCTGTGGTTTCTTGTTATGCCTTTGCCCCCAACTGTATCTCTGGCTTCAGAAATCAAATAGCTGTGCAGGTCCTGCTCAGCTCAATTAATTACATCAGTTTGCATGAGAGTTTCAGAATAGATATACTATCAGGATAATTACATAGCATTAGGTCATGGGTCCTTCAATGTAGTACCAATAGTGTCCCTGCTTGTGGGTAGGGGGTAGTGGATAGGAAATGGTTTTCAGGAACAGGCCTAATGTGGTATAAGAAATGTTGACCATTATGTTAATTCTGACAGTGTGTAGTGCAACAATTCCGTCACATAAAAAAAAAAAACGACTTTCTTTAGGAGACAATATTATATGAACAGATGTCAAAAATAAAAGGTAGAGACTCTAGAAAGATATTTAAAGGGACATTCTTTGCACCCAGAACATGGTATATACACGATTTTAAGGGAAGACATTTGAAATCGGAGGAGCAGGGCCGGCGCTACCATTAAGGCGAATAAGGCATTCGTCTGGGGCGCCGGCCTCTGGGGGGCGCCCACCGGGAGGTTTCCTGGTGGGCTGCCCTGCTGCGGTCTGGGGATGCTGTGCTGGGTGAGTGGCTCCTTAGCCCCCCCCCCCCCCAGCGCAGCCATTCAGCTGCTGGGCTCCCTCTGCAGCCGATTACCTGCTCAGGGAGTGGGGTTTACTGTAACCCCATCCCCCGAGCAGAGCACTGTGCTTCCTGCAGGCTGGGGGAAGACGGGATGTAAGCTGGTATCCCGGCTGCCCCCTGTCTGTGAACACAGGAAGCACTCAGAGGGGAACAGGAAGCAGCCTGTGCTCACAGTGCACGGCTCTCCTGCTCCCCCAGCAGAAAGAAAAACAACATCCTGGATCCTGCTGCCTGGAACTCTTCACAGCACCCAGGTATGGCATGGGGGATTGCTTATAGTATCAATGTTTGTAAATTGATGTGTGTGTTACATTACTGTGTGTGTGTAAATAAAGTGTGACTATATGTAGAGTGGTGTGATTTTGTGTTTGACTGACAGTGTGTGTGTGTTAATGAGAGTGTGCAAGTGACACTGTGTTAGTATGTGCAAATGACACTGTGTGTGTGTGTGTGTGTGTGTGTGTGTGTGAGAGAGTGTGCAAGAGACTGTTTTAGGGAGAGTGTGCAAGTGACACTGTGTGTGTGAGAGTGTGCAAGTGACACTGTGTGTGTGTGTGTGTGTGAGTGTGCAAGTGACACTGTTGTGTTAGTAAGAGTGTGTAACTGGCAATGTGTGTTGTGAGAGTGTGTAGGTGACACTGTATGTCAGTGAGAGTGTGTGTGTGTGTGTCAGTGAGAGTGTGTAAGTGACATTGTGTATGTCAGTGAGAGTGTGCAAGTGACATTGTGTATGTCAGTGAGAGTGTGCAAGTGACAATGTGTATGTCAGTGAGAGTGTGCGAGTGACATTGTGTATGTCAGTGAGAGTGTGCAAGTGACACTGTGTATGTCAGTGAGAGTGTGCAAGTGACAATGTGTAGGTCAGTGAGAATGTGTATGTGTTAGAGTGTGTAAGTTAGTTAGAATGTGTAAGTCTGTATGCCAGTGAAAGAGTGTGTGTATTAGTGAGATTGTGTGACATTGCAAAGGTAATTATTGCAATTTTTAAGAAACTGAAATAATTACTGTCCTGGGTTAACGTCCTTTAGTGGCTATGCATTGAGACGTCCAGCGTCACGCAAAACCTAGTGTCATGGAAATACCACTGCAAGCGCGGCCATTAAGGAGCGAAGGCGGACCCAAGCCAGAACGAAAGACATTGGTGCTGGACCCAGGTAAGTGACAGAAGGGGTTTAACCCCTTCTGCACCACAAGGGGGGTGCGTTTGACAGAGGGGGAAGCTATAGTGCCAGGATAACAAGTTTTTTTCCTGGCACTATAGTTTACCTTTAATGCCTACTCAGTGCGTCTCTTTCCCTAAATGTCTCTTCACTGTAATTCAGAGTTTAGTGAATAAACATCTAAAGGGAATGTAGTTGCATTCATGAGGGGGCGGCAAAATGGATTGTTGCCTAGGGCGGCAAGAATCCTTGCACCGGCCCTGCAT
Source organism: Pelobates fuscus (assembly GCF_036172605.1). Lineage (NCBI taxonomy): Eukaryota > Metazoa > Chordata > Amphibia > Anura > Pelobatidae > Pelobates > Pelobates fuscus. Next base: position 322,430,822 of record NC_086317.1, on the reverse strand, counting down.
AGGAGCTTCAATTATTCAGCACAGCAGAATATGTAAATGCTTTATAAATGCCAGTAATAGTAATTTCTGCAAATGGATAGATGAGGTTTCTTAACAAAATTAAAATCAAGAAACAATGGGCATCTTGTATATGCAATTTAATGTAACTACAATTCTTTACACTAGGTGGCACCAAAATACAGGGACCAGATTAAATTACAATCTCCTAAAAGGTGCATGGCCTTAATTAACCCTTTTATGATTGGGCAAATCCTACTTACAATTACATTTCTGAAGTCTCATTCATGCACATGACCCTGACTACATTTGAACTAGACTGCAGAACACTTTCTGTTCCTATGCCAATGAAGTTAAGTAACTATGCACCCGAAAACAAGATCTGCAAACATTAACAGATTAGATAAATGAGCAGAATATAAAAATAGCATATATCTAGCCAGCATAGGCATGGAGCTCACACTTTCATCAATTTACATTTAAAAGTATTGATTACTGAAAAAGAAAAAAAAATCCCGCCAATCAGTTTCCCTGCCCCAAAATTGTTATCATTTTTTGATTCAACATGTTTTACTATGACTAAAATTTGGGTTGCGTGGTTTGTGTAGCTAACCCAACATATTCTGAATAAATAACATGTACTGTCATTCTAAAAGAGTAACCTAAACCCATTAACACATTCAGTGCTGTACGAGAGAGTGTAGCACATGCACAAAAAAACAAGGGAATATTTTTAATGTATTTTACACATCTCTCAATCTATCATTCTTGTTAGAAACCGAATTCTCTTCCCTCGCCTCATTTTCGTTTTCTGTATCCTTTCACACTGGCATAAACAAATACAAAAAATTACAAACACACAACTAAAACAAAGCTAAAAATCAAACTACATGAGTCTCTAGTACTGGGTAGAGGGTGATTATATACACATACATACAAACATACTTACATATACACACACACATACAGTTCATAGAGAGTTGATCAGACAGGTGCAGTTTGAGTGTCTAGTATTGCTTTCAAAAACTTCAATATTATTATTATTTTATTATTTATATAGCACCATCAGATTCCATAGCGCTGTACAATGGGTGTATGTATATATATATATCTATATATATATAATATAATATAAAACATCTATTTAATATACTCAAACACAAATGCTAGCAAGTGATAATAGCTACATAAATATACAATAATGAGAAAAGGTAATATGGTGCTACAATCACCTGTATGGATCACTCTAAACACACAAATAGAATGCAAAATGTGGAATAAAATAGTGAGAGCACTCAAAACAAATAAAAAGTTACCACAAGCGTAGGTGGAAACAATCTTAAAATATAAATAAAGAGAAATACCACAGGGTAATACAGTTACACACTTTGGTAAACAAACACACTACTGGTCCAACTCACATGCTGCTGAGCCACTTAAAAAAAGCTGGGTCAGACTAGAAGCTCAAAACTCATTTTTTAAAAGGGAAAATGGTTTCTACTACGGTATCAACTGTAAAGGATGCACTTTAAGACAGAATAGGAATAAAAATGTAAAATAATTCACCTCATTTAGAAAGCATCAAGAACATACCATTAAATCATTCATAACATGTTGTTCCAAAAACATTATATATATGCTGACATGTCCCTGTGGATTCCAGTACATTGGCAAAACACCACGGGCTCTTAAAATATGCATTAGAGAACATATCTATAATATTACCGTAATAGGAAATTCTACCAATGTAGCGTATCTAAACATTTCCTGGAAGCCTGTGGTGGTAATGCTAGTGGACTGGAATTCATGGGGATTGAAGGGGTTAAAGTACACAGGAGGGGAGGGGATATTGGAAGTCTCCTCAGCAAATCTGAAATGAGGTGGATTTTTAACACTGACACCTTGCTACCTCATGGCCTAAATGCCAATTTTGAAATCAATTCTTGTATATGATTAATATTTAAGTGTTTTATCCTGTTTTCCCCTTTATACAGTTTTTTTCAGCCCTTATTAACCTCTAATTTTATATATGTATGTTTCTATCACATTGAAAACACTAAGTGGAAGTATCCAGATTTCAACAAGGATCCACTGTACCCTCCGCTTAAAGCTTCTAGTCTGAGCCTGCTTTAAGTGGCTCAGCAGCATGTGAGTTGGACCAGTAGTGTGTTTGTTTACCAAAGTGTGTAACTGTACTACCCTACAGTCTCTCTCTTTATTTATATTTTAGGATTGTTTCCACCTACGCTTGTGGTAACTTTTTATTTGTTTTGAGTGCTCTCAATATTTTATTCCACAAGTGACTATATACATTCTGAAAGATTATCTATCCATTCAGGTATATCCTCTACAAATAGTTATGTAAAAAAAAAATTAAAATCCAAAAGCTTAATGGAACTAATCCAAATCAGTAAAACTGATTATGTCACTGGTGCCTGACATATGGTAAATACATAGATCCATACATCTATCCAATTGGAAGGATTTAAATCATACACTTTTTATTTAAATTTATTTTAAGATATGCGGTCATATGTTTTAGCCATCTTTGAGTTTGTTGCACGATTGTCTTATCATTTTGGGATTGCCATCTTTACTCTTAAAGTGTGTAGTATGACCTGTTGGAAATCTTAAGCTATTTAAAAGACAAATGGAAACATTTTTGAAATTGCACTGAAACTAAAATATGTTTGCCTTGTATAAAATTTAATTTTTTCTATGTTTTTAAATGACCACTTTAGGAACGTATAAGCCAGTGATGGCGAACCTTTTTGAGCCCGAGTGCCCAAACCGCAATACATGCCAACTTTTTTTTCCTTAAAGTGCCAACACGGCAATTGCGTGTTTGTGGAGGGGGGGTGCGTGTGTGTGTGTGTGTGGGGGGGGGGGGGGTGCGTGTGTGGGGGTGTGTGTGTTGTATGTGAGGGGTGCTTTGTGTGTGTATGTGAGGGGTGCTGTGTGTGTGTATGTGAGGGGTGCTGTGTGTGTGTATGTGAGGGGTGCTGTGTGTGTGTATGAGGGATGCTGTGTGTGTGTGTATGAGGGGTGCTGTGTGTGTGTGTGTATGAGGGGTGCTGTGTGTGTGTGTATGAGGGGTGCTGTGTGTGTGTATGAGGGGTGCTGTGTGTGTGTATGAGGGGTGCTGTGTGTGTGTATGAGGGGTGCTGTGTAAGTGTGTGAGGGGTGCTGTGTAAGTGTGTGAGGGGTGCTGTGTAAGTGTGTGAGGGGTGCTGTGTAAGTGTGTGAGGGGTGCTGTGTAAGTGTGTGAGGGGTGCTGTGTAAGTGTGTGAGGGGTGCTGTGTAAGTGTGTGAGGGGTGCTGTGTAAGTGTGTGAGGGGTGCTGTGTAAGTGTGTGAGGGGTGCTGTGTAAGTGTGTGAGGGGTGCTGTGTAAGTGTGTGAGGGGTGCTGTGTAAGTGTGTGAGGGGTGCTGTGTAAGTGTGTGAGGGGTGCTGTGTAAGTGTGTGAGGGGTGCTGTGTAAGTGTGTGAGGGGTGCTGTGTAAGTGTGTGAGGGGTGCTGTGTAAGTGTGTGAGGGGTGCTGTGTGTGTGTTTGGGGGGGGTGCTGTGTGTGTGTTTGGGGGGGGGTGCTGTGTGTGTGTTTGGGGGGGTGCTGTGTGTGTGTTTGGGGGGGTGCTGTGTGTGTGTTTGGGGGGGTGCTGTGTGTGTGTTTGGGGGGGTGCTGTGTGTGTGTTTTGGGGAGTGCTGAGTGTGTGTTTTGGGGAGTGCTGAGTGTGTGTTTTGGGGAGTGCTGAGTGTGTGTTTTGGGGAGTGCTGTGTGTGTGAGAGGGGTGCTGTATGTGTGTGTGAGACGGGTGCTGTGCGTGGGGTAGGGCTGCTGTATGTGTGTGTGAGACGGGTGCTGTGCGTGGGGTAGGGCTGCTGTATGTGTGTGTGAGAGGGGTGCTGTGCTGTGTGGGGGGTAGGGATACTGCTGGCGGGGTATGGGTACTGCTGTGGGGGGTAGGGGTAGTGTGTGGGGGTAGGGGTACTGCTGGGAAGTAGGGGTACTGCTGAGGGGTAGGGGTACTGTGTGGGGGGGTAGGGGTACTGTGTGGGGGGGTAGGGGTACTGCGTGTGGGGGGGTAGGGGTACTGCGTGGGGGGGTAGGGGTACTGCTGAGGGGTAGGGGTACTGCGTGGGGGGGTAGGGGTACTGCGTGGGGGGGTAGGGGTACTGTGTGTGGGTAGGGGTACTGTGTGTGGGGGTAGGGGTGCTGTGTGTGTGGGGGGGTAAGGGTACTGCTGGGATGGTGGGGGTACTTCTGGGGGGGTAGGGTGCTGCTGGGGGGGTGGGGTGGTGCTGTGGGGGGTAGGGGTGGTGCTGTGGGGGGTAAGGGTACTTCTGGGGGGGTAGGGTGCTGCTGGGGGGGTAGGGTGCTGCTGGGGGGGTGGGGTGGTGCTGGGGAGATAGGGGTGGTGCTGTGGGGGGTAGGGTGGTGCTGTGGGGGTAAGGGTACTTCTGGGGGGGGGTAAGGGTTCTGCTGGGGGTGGTAGGGGTACTGCTGATGGTGGTAGGGGTACTGCTGATGGTGGTAGGGGTACTGCTGATGGTGGTAGGGGTATTGCTGAGGGGGGGTAGGGGTATTGCTGAGGGGGGGTAGGGGTATTGCTGAGGGGGGGTAGGGGTACTGCTGGGGTGGTAGAGGTACTTCTGGGGGGGTAGGGTGCTTCTGGGGGGGGTAGGGGTGGTGCTGTGGGGGGTAAGGGTACTTCTGGGGGGGTGCTGTGGGGGCTAGGGGTGGTGCTGGGGAGATAGGGGTGGTGCTGGGGGTGTAAGGGTACTTCTGGGGGGGTAGGGGTGCTGTGTGTCAGTATCCCCCCCTCCCTCCTTCTTACCTTTAATGAAGGGGGGGGGGGACACAGCCATCCCTGGTGGTCCGGTGGTGGTACCGTCATCCCTGGTGGTCCGGTGGTGGCAGGCAGTGCTTCCGGTTCGGGAGGCAGGGGAGGGATCTGTGATGCTGATCCCCTGTCCTCCCGCGCGATGCTGTGTGGAGCGTTGCCATGGTAACGCTCGGCAACGCTCCACACAGCATCGCGCGGGAGGACAGGGGATCAGCATCACAGATCCCTCCCCCTGCCTCCCGAACCGGAAGCAGAGTAGGCGCCTGCCGTTTCGGGCAGGCAGGTGCCTACCCTGCAGTGATAGCGGACCTGTGGCCGCGTGCCCACAGAGAGGGCCCGGCGTGCCACCTGTGGCACGCGTGCCACCTGTGGCACGCGTGCCATAGGTTCGCCATCACTGGTATAAGCCATAACCTTTAAAGATTTCCCCAAGGTAAATGAGATAGGAGTTTGGTTCAGAATTGAATAATATTCTAGGGTTGCCCAATAAGATTAACAAATGACTGAAGAAACCTACCTCTACTGGAAGAATGTCTATAAATAAGCAAATAAACCAGCGGGAGACCACCAATGTCCACATCACTGCATGTCTCTCCATCAGTTCAGCAACTGCTGGGACCTTCATTTTCACCAACTCTCCAAGTACCTCCTGGTCTGTTTTAAGACCAATCATTGCAGGGCTGTAGTAGTCTAGAACAAAACAAAATATTTATTTACAAAAGAACACACCCACACCCACCACCACCAAAGCTATTTATTAAGTCACAAGTTTACAGCTCATTGTTGGTGGATAATAATTCTAGAAAAAAAAATGAGTGTTGAATAACACTAATAATATAGATTACTTGCAAATATAAATCCAAAATAGGAACAGCATTGAAACTGTTTCAGTCACCTAAAGGAACCTTTGAGGAGTCAACAAATTAGATTAGGAGATCCTTAGTAAAAGGTATCATCCTCACACTGGTTACTTTAGCTATATCACCAGCGATGACCAAGTAACACATTTAATCTCCTGTGGCACAACATGCCAGACTGAAACTCAATGTACTTTCTATATAGCGTTAATTTGGAGATTGGATACCATGGACCATCTGGCACTCATCAACAATTTCTAAATTAGAAACACCATATGCAATATATTGCTGTGTGTATGAAGAACTGGTATGCCCAGGGCATTCTTTCTTCTTGGGCAAGTTTTGACTAGAGTGAGACATATGCTTGGTTAACTGCATCTTTTTCTACAGAATAAGGAACATCAATAATAGCTATTGATAAAATTAAATCAGAGACGTCTTTAGGACAGCAAGTCCTCTGTATTAAAATAGTTTGTTTTGTCCTTCCCATATAATTTATTGCCTACATGTTCTGTGTCAGCCATGATTAGCATATACAGTGGTACTTGCTCTGCCTAGAACAATGTACAGAAATGTCAACCGATAGCATTATACATGCACAAAATTCAGGGCCCACCATAAATAACAGCTGACTTAATGAGGTGATGGGTGTCTGGAATGGTTTGAAAGAGATAGAGATAACACACACACACACACACACACTCTCTCTCTCTCTCTCTCTCTCACACAAGTGTGATGATGGATACAAGGACAGACATGGGGTGCGGATAGATTTATAATCTGTGTAATCTAGTACAGTTCATGTAGACAATGCCACGGAATTACTGAAATAATCCCCCTCACATTTTCGTTAATATTTTATTATATCTTTTCAGGTGACAATACTAAAGAAATGACATTACTGCTATAATGTAAAGTAGCAAGTGTACAGCCTATATAAAACAGTGTCAGTTTGCTGTCCCCTCAAAGAACTCAACACACAGCCATTAATGTCTAAACCGTTGGCAACAAAAGGGAGTACACCCTTAAGTGTAAATGTCAAAATTGGGCCCAAAGTGTGCATATTTTGTTTAGCCACCAATATTTTTCAGCACTGCCTTAGCCCTCATGGGCATGGAGTTTGTCAGGATATTTATATCGGCAGACATTTTGTGCTATGATAGAAATTAAAGTGTATATTGCCTGAATCACTCTGAACAGATCAGACTCCATTTTGTTATTTTCAAGTTAACAAAAGACACAAGATTTCTATCCCTTCTGTAAAACTAACCACTTTGCCAGAAGCTAAGGAATGCTTAGTATATACAAACCTGTTGATAAGGAATGAGAACGGGGGATGGACAGACTGTCTAAATGCTAATGGAATATAATTCATTCTAAAACCCAGACATTTGTGACAGAGAAGATTAAATAATTTAATTTTACTTTCGATAATGTATAAGAGTCCCATTGTAATTTAAGGGTCATACTTAGTTATAACTGTCATATTAGAAATTATAGCAGAATTTGGAGACACATAGTCTGAAGAAAGCCCAAATAATCTCTTTCAACTGACAGAAAACTTAAATTATAAACAACCACAAAGATAAGGTAAATGACGTCAAAATAGCCACCAGGAAAAGTTAACTCTTTCCTGGATAGGTATGTTTAGTGGGACAAGACTGCCCTCTATAGACCAAATACTTAAATTGTTATCTGGAAGGTAACCACACCCCCAGTGTTTCTATTGGTCTATCACCTAGTGAATTTTTCCTTTAAAAGTTAAGACAAAGGGAAGAGAGAGGTATGCAGAGAAAGCAATGGGTATGCAAAGGAGGCAGTCAGGATCGCAGGCTAAGAAAGAAAAGCAGAGTCAGAGCAAGAAATCCAAACAAGTTCCTGAGACTACCTACTAATCTGATGAAAATATCTACTCAACTGGTAAATATACTGGTTTCATTTAATTAATCTAAATTAATTAAAATGTTCTAATAGCATGATATATGACTGGATAAATCACGATTAGATTTCGGTATTTAGAAATCTTAGTTACTAAAGAATATATGATTATGACATCCCAATCTGCAGATGGGAAAAGATTAATTATGTATTTAATGTGACATATCACATGTTAGCATATCGTGATATTTATCCAGGTGTATTGATTTGCTCTAAAATAAGATAAAATATCTGTTAAGGCAAGTTAAAATTCTGCTTATAGAACATGGTAGATTTCTCTTAATGGATGGTTCCAGGAAATGACTAATGAACTGGTTTAAATGTTATTTTATTTAAAATCACGTGACAATAGGTTTTAATTACTTAGGAGGTCTAGCCAGCATTGAAAGGGTTATTTTAACTGTTAGCTAAAGTTTTATGGCTTGATGCTGCAAACTGTGTGAAACTTTTTCTTTGTCTCTGTGAAAGACAGTCATAAATCTTGTCTTGACAATTAAGGCTGTTAACCATTAAAAAAATATGTTTTTGTATTGCCATTGTATTGCATACCATGTTATACTGAATATTCATTGATTATTGTCACGCATGTTACTTATTATTATTATTTAAATTGTCACAATAAATTGTATCTATTTTTATAACAAATACTTTTTATTTATATGGAATACATTTCACTGAGAATTGAAATAGTGGGCAATTCAACTGTTTACTAATATTATCCCATAAATATCCCCACAAGTTCACCAGAGCTTCACAGGTTGACACTGGCGTCCTCCCACTCCTCCATGACAACATGACGGAGCTGGTGGATGTTGGAGACCTTGCGCTCCCCCACCTTCCGTTTGAGGATGCCCCACAGATGCTCAATATCGTTTAGGTCTGGAGACATGCTTGGCCAGTCTATCACCTTTACCTTCAGCTTTTTTTTTTTTAACAAGGCAGTGGTCGTCTTGGAGGTGTGTTTGGGGTTGATATCATGTTGGAATACTGCCCTGCGACCCAATCTTCGAAGGGAGGGGATCATGCTCTGCTTCAGTATGTCACAGTACATGTTAGCATTCATGGTTCCCTCAATAAACTGTAGCTCTCCAGTGCTGGCAACACTCATGCAGGCCCAGACCAGACTCATGCAGGCCCAGTCCCACCACCATCCTTGATGGCAGGCAAGATACACTTGTCTTTGTACGCCTCACCTGGTTGCCGTCACACACACTTGACACCATCTGAACCAAATAAGTTTATCTTGGTCTAATCGGACCACAGGACATGGTTCCAGTAATCCATGTCCTTAGTCTGCTTGTTTTCAGCAAACTGTTTGCGGGCTTTCTTGTGCATAAACTTTACAAAAGGCTTTCTTCTGGGACGACAGCCATGCAGACCAATTTAATTCAGTGTGAGGCGTATTATCGAAGCACTGACAGGCTGACGCCCCACCCCTTCAAACTCTGCAGCAATGCTGGCAGCACTTATACATCTATTTCCCAAAGACAATCTCTGGATAGGATGCAGAGCATGTGCACTGCACTTCTTTGGACAACCATGGCGAGGCCTGTCCTGAGTGGAACCTGTCCTGTGCAACCGCTGTATGGTCTTGCCCACCGTGCTGCAGCTCAGTTTCGGGGTCTTTGCAATCTTCTTATAGCCTAGGGCCCTAGGCCATATTTATGTAGAGCAACAATTCTTTTTGTCAGATTTTCAGAGAGTTCTTTGCCATGAGGTGCTAATTGATCTTCCAGTGGCCAGTATGAGAGAGTGTGAGAGTGATAACACCAAATTTAACACACTTTCTCCCCAATTCACACCTGAGACCTTGTAACACTGAGTCACATGACACCGGGGAGGGAAAAATCTCTAATTGGGCCTCACTTTTGTTGCCAACGGTTTAGACATTAATGGCTGTGTGTTGAGTTATTTTGAGGGAACAGCAAATTTACACTGTTATACAGGCTGTACACTTACTACTTTACATTGTAGCAGAGTAATTTTTTTCAGTGTTATCACATGAAAAATGATAAAATATTAACTAAAATGTGAGGGGTGTACACACACACACATAATATATAACTATATTATGCGTGTGTGTGTGTGTACACCCCTCACATTTTATACATATTTTTTTCAGTGTTGTCACATGAAAAATGATGAAAAATTATATATATTCTCAAAGCTTTTGGAAAGACTTGTCTTTACCCATGCTCTCCTTCAAATTCTTCAATCGATCGGTCTCTGTGACTCTGTCCTCTCTTGGTTTTCCTCCTCTCTTTTCCAACGTTCATTCAGTGTCTCCTTTTTCAAGGATACCTCCTCCCCTCGTCCTGTCTCGGTTGGTGTTCCCCAAGGCTCTGTCCTTGTTCTGCTTCTGTTTTTTCTTTATAATGCCTCTCTTGGCAAACTTATTGCCTCTATCTGCCGTCCTGCAACGTGCCACTGCTTGCCTTTCTTCCATCTCTGACTGGATGTCCTCACACTTTCTAAAACTAAATCTCTCTAAAACTGAACTCCTTGTCTTTCAGTGATATCCACATAAGTCCATCCTTGCAAGCACGCTGTCTTGGCGTCATACTTGCCTCTGGCCTCACCTTTGAGCCTCACATCCAGTTTGTTGCCAAATCCTGTAGGTTCCAACTTAAAAACATAGCCCGCATCCGCCCCTTTCTGACACAAGATGCTACCAAGGAGCCTGTCCATGCTCTAGTAATTTCCCACATGGATTAATGTAACCCTCTCCTGATTGGTCTCCCCAAAAGCCGTATTGCCCCGCTACAGTCTGTAATGAATGCTGCAGCTAGACTGATTTTCCTCACTAGTCAGTCCTCTCACACCTCACCCCTCTGCCAGTCCTTACATTGGCTCCCTGTATCCTATAGGAGTCAATTCAAAATGCTAACCCATACATTTAAAAGCACTGAACAATTCTAGCCCCTCATATCTCTTCACTGATCCATAGTTATGCCCCTCCTCGTTCCCTCCGCTCTGCCTGTGACCACCTCCTGACCGCTGCAGGACCTCTCGCGGGCGGCTCCTTTCCTATGGAATAGCCTGCCTACCGCCATCAGACTCTCCCCTAGTCTTCAAACATTTAAGAAGGGCCTTAAAACCCATCTCTTCAGGAAAGCTTATGGCCTCCCAGAGTAACCTCTACCTTGCATACCTGTCTCTTGCTCTCTCCTATAGGGTAGTGATTTACTTTCTCCTCCAGCTCTGCTTCACTCCCACCCTATTTGACTGATATTTCCTGTCCTAACGTGTCTCATACCCCACCTCATATAGACTGTAAGCTCGTTTGAGCAGGGCCCTCTTCAACCTATTGTTCCTGTAAGTTTTCTTGTAATTGTCCTATTTATAGTTACATCCACCCTCTCATAATATTGTAAAGCACTACGTAATTTGTTGACGCTATATAAATGGCAATAATAATAATAATAATAATAACTAGAAAAGCTACAATTTCAGGGGAAATTGTGTTTAGTGTTCTTGCCTCCACCAGTAGTCTACAACTGGAGTGGGCGGCGTGACTATTATTTATTTATATAGCACATTTAATTGCAACGTTGTTGCCCAAACTGCTTCACAGTTACATTAAACCATACATTTATAAAAACACTAGCAGGTGTACAAAAGGCTTTGTCTATGACATCACTTGCTGCTGCAGCCTGGCACAGGTCAGAGTATTTTGGCGGTTGCCATCTTCAAACGGTCGTATTTTAAAAACTATAAATCCTACAGTGAAGAGCTTTATATTGTGAGAATCAAAAGACCCAGACCTACATTTCGATGCATAGTATGTCTCTGCAATCTTAACAATGAAGGTACAGTCGCAGTTTAGAAATTGCCCTTCAAATGTGAGCTTTGCAGAGTGGAGTTTCAATGAATGTCAATGGATGGCGTGAGTTGCAAACAAATTGTCATATTGTGAAAACTATCAGGACTATGGCTTAGCTGTGGACATTTTTAGTGGCAGCAGGGATAGCTGAACGTTTTAATATAAGATTTGTGTAGGTGGGCCTGAAAATGAGGTGGTGGTGGCAGTTTAGAAATCATGTCCTGATTTTTCAGCTTTTGCCAGCTCCCACTCTAGCTTTGCCATTCATTCCTATGGGACAAATTTCGCCACAAGAACGACGATATTCCGTGAACCATTCAGCGAAACGTTCCACAAAGTAATAGCAATCCGATCGGGAACAATCTGCACGCTTTGGTATATTTTTGTCTATGTAGTGTAAAAACTGTGGGAGGAGTTAGGGTGGCAAATTTGGCTATAATAATACCCTCTCATAATATTGTAAAGCACTACGTAATCTGTTGACGCTATATAAATGGCAATAATAATAATAATAATAACTAGAAAAGCTACAATTTCTGGGGAAATTGTGTAAGGTGTTCTTGCCTCCACCAGTAGTCTACAACTGGAGTGGGCGGAGTAACTGTTATCATTTATATAGCACATTTAATTGCAACATTGTTGCCCAAAGTGCTTCACAGTTACATTAAAACATACAGTTATGGGGGGCGGGGCCTGACTGCCGAGACAAGCAGAAGCACAATCCTTGAGCTCCCAGCGAAAAACGGGAAAACCGACTCTAATTACTAAAAATCTCACCTCCAAACACAACAACACCGACGAGAGAACTCACCCAGCATCATGGGGCGAAAAAGTAAAAAAACGCAGACGGACAGACCAGCTCCGGGACTGACAATTGGAGACATGTGGCGGCAAGCACGCGGCACGGGCGAAGTCAACATGGCGGCTCTCCACGGAGGCTGCTCTGACTTCTACTCGGATGACTGCTCTGGGGATGCGGAGGATGACTACCCCCCAGCTTCGGCCCCTAAGCAAAAGCCGAACCCCACCAAACCAAGGGCTGACACAGATTCCGATTTGGTAACCACCGGGGTCTTGAAAACATTGCTGGCGGACCTGCAGAAAAACATACTCACAGACGTCACTGCTCTCAGAGGTGAGCTGCAGGGCCTGACAGGCCGCATTTCGACACTGGAGGTCTCCTCCCAAGACAGCCAACAGCATATATCCTCACTGCAGACAGCAGTGCAGGATCTACAACGGCGGAACCTAATAATGGAACGGCGCTTTGATGCCCAAGAGGACTCCAGGCGGAGGCATAATTTAAAGGTCAGAGGGATCCCAGACGAGCTGCCGGAGACGGAGCTGCCGCAAACATTAAAACGAATACTGACTGCCATTCTACCCCCCGGCCAGGCCAAGTCCGTCACACCCGTAGATTCTTTCCGGGTTCCAAAACCTCCCAAGGCCCCAGCTGCAGCCACAAGGGACACCATAGTCACCTTCAGAAGTGGGAAAGACAAAGCGGCGATCCTCGCTGCCCTCCGAGACAGAACTCCACTGCAATTGGAGAACATGCACTTGACCTTTTACGCCGACCTGTCCGGAGGCACCGTAGCCTGGCGCAGGTCGCTTCAGCACTTCACGTCCTTACTCCGGCGACACGATATTCCCTACCGCTGGCGACCCTCCCAAACACTCCTAGTACAGCATGGGGGAAAATCACACCAGGTCCACGACACGCAGGACGCAGCAAATCTCCTGCGAAACATGGGCCTACCACAGCTCCCTCACCCCCAAACGGGATCCCAAGACCATACCTCCCCAACTCACAGCTGGGACCCGACACGAATTACCACATTCGTGCCCAGGAATAATACGCCGGACGCATACGCCTCGATCACAACATAAATGAGGGATACGGGATCCTCCACTTACCCTCACGACACCATGAGCTGCCCACAGAGACTTGAAATTCCGGGGAGCGGCTCATCTTGCCGCTGGACTCTCACCCAACTGTTGCTCCCTGGTTCTTTGTTCTTTGTTTTACTTGCTTCACGGACTGCACACATTGCCCCTGGCTTCCTCACCCGACCGCGATGTAGCGGACTCAACGACCGGAGAACCCCAGATCCACGAACACTCCTTGACTGCCTCCTGAGGATGACTAATCTGGAGCACACCGCAAACACAGATTGATACACCGAAGATTCACCCCAGCACATGAGGCTATCTTGAGTGGGACATAAACTCTGACACTGAGGCCCACATTTCCTCACCACAAACGGTCACAGAGCCGGTAGCAGACATGGAGGACTCCAGCCTTAGCGGCCACTTGTCAGCTCACCACACCCTTGGTTTTCCCGCTGACGTACGAACCACCTCCGCTGCTCAGACTATGGGGCCTCTGCACACCTATACCGGGACTCAAAAGTTTGTTTGTTTTATTTAAGTTTGTTTTCTCCCTCCCTTGTTTTCCTGGGTGCTGCATCACAATAAGGTAACGCCAACCTTGCCCCCCTACACTTTACTACCTGTCCGAGGAGGCGTTGCTCCACTCGAGGACGTCCAGTCCTGCCATACTCTTCATGCTAACACATAGGCCAAATATGCCACCAGGCCACAGTCTATGCCAAGGAGCTCGACCGACACAGGGTAACTGGACCAGTTGGGTAACCCGGAGACCCTCCACCAATAGGTAGGCACTTCCCAGTTTATCAGAGAGCGCACTACACGCTAAGTCCGTAATGGGCGAGAGAGGGAAACACACCAGGACATACACAACGAACGCAAAAGGGGAACGGGAGGCCGGGATGTATCCACTCCCCATTCATTATTACCATATCCCATCAGCCCCACTTATTTTTACACTGTGGACCCACTACTTAAACCCGCATACTCCCAAATTATGGTATACCACAACTGCTCTCGCAACTAGACCAGGTTTCTCGGATAAGCCAGCTAACCCGGCTACACAACCAAACCGCACACTACACTGGGACACATAGTGGATATCATACTAATGGTTTACAAACACAGCACGTAGACGGGTCCAAAATTTCAACCCAGGTAACCAACTAACGTAGGAACGCAGGTGGCTCACTTACTTGCCCCAATGGCTAACCTTATCAACCGGCTGGCAATAGATTTGTCCTACACAAAGCATCTATGTCATTCCCCACCTAGCCAATCATATACTGCTCCTAGACCTACACTGCTCCTCCCTTAATTTACATGACAGCAGTGACCAAGTGGTAACGCACACCTTAAAGTGCCGTGTTTTAGACCACAAATTGAGCGCTACTAGCCCGGGGTGCACCCACTGGTCATACATATTGGGTCCAGTCTCTGCTATTATTAGGAGATGTTACTATATGTTCGTTATTAGGTACCCATCATTCTTCTTTTTCTCTCATATAACTATGCATAGTGCTGGCTAAAAGGGTGCATGACCGGCAGTTTATCTTGTATTTTGTTTAACCATAAGAAAGGGTAACGTTCTGCCCTCCACTGTAATGAGCATAACTGTTTGCATAACCATGGTGATGCGGTGCAACACACTCAACTATCGTTTAACAATCCTAGACTCCGCCCTGACCCAACCTGCACTGACTATCCCTCCTGACGGTAGTCCCTAAAAACATACCCTGATATCACCATACCAAAGTAATGCTACGCTTTTTACCCAGATAAGTATAGTTGAAGTTTATCTTAGTTTAAGAGCAAAGCCTCGAGAGGGGGCCAGTTACTAACCCCACAATCTACCTAGCCTGAACTAACAGCGTGGTCTCACATTGATTTACGAAACCATTAAGTGACTCCCCTACCGGACTTAACCACTTTAGTGGGCTCGCATAGTAACCATAACGTTGGATACAACATCTCACTTACTTACCCCACGAGCAGAAAGTTTAGCGTTGCCAAGTTAGCTTATGCTAGTTTATTTTATTTTATGCATTGACCATTCTCGAGTAATGGCAATTGAAACCGGATATCGCAGAACTCAATCTCTTCAAAAAATTGTGCAAGTTTAATCCTGTACCTCTGTATATATATGTTTTATGATGCAACGGAGGACTGCCTTTGGGGTACCTCCCACGCGATTGTATAAAGCTTCTGCACTACAAAAATAAAGAATTAAAAAAAAAAAACATACAGTTATACAAACCATTAGCAGGTGCAAAAGGCCCTGTCTATGACATCACTTGCTGCTGCAGCCTTGCACAGGTCAGAGTATTTTTGCGGTTGCCATCTTCAAACGGTCGTATTTTAAAAACTATAAATCCTACAGCGAAGAGCTTTATATTGTGAGAATCACAAGACCCAGACCTACATTTTGATGTATAGTATGTCTCTGAGATATTAAAAATGCCCTTCAAATGTGAGCTTTGCAGAGTGGAGTTTCAATGAATGTCAATGGACGGCGTGAGTTGCAAACAAATGGTCATATTGTGAAAACTGTTTGGACTATGGCTTAGCCGTGGACATTTTTAGTGACACCAGGGATAGCTGAACGTTTTGATATAAGATTTGTGTAGGTGGGCTTGAAAATGAGGGAGTGGTGGCAGTTTAGAAATCATGTCCTGATTTTTCAGCTTTTGCCAGCTCCCACTCTAGCTTTGCCATTCATTCCTATGGGACAAATTTCGCCACAAGAACGACGATATTCCGTGAACCATTCAGCGAAATGTTCTACAAAGTAATAGCAATCCGATCGGGAACAATCTGCATGTTTTGGTAAATTTTTGTCTATGTAGTGTAAAAACTGTGGGAAGAGTTAGGGTGGCAAATTTGGCTATAATAATAATAATAATAATAATAACTAGAAAAGCTAAAATTTCTGGGGAAATTGTGTGAAGTGTTCTTGCCTCCACCAGTAGTCTACAACTGGAGTGGGCGGAGTAACTGTTATCATTTATATAGCACATTTAATTGCAACGTTGTTGCACAGTTACATTAAACCATACATTTATAAAAACATTAGCAGATGTGCAAAAGGCCCTGTCTATGACATCACTTGCTGCTGCAGCCTTGCACAGGTCAGAGAATTTTGGCGGTTGCCATCTTCAAACGGTCGTATTTTAAAAACTATAAATCCTACAGCGAAGAGCTTTATATTGTGAGAATCACAAGACCCAGACCTACATTTTGATGTATAGTTTGTCTCTGAGATATTAACAATGAAGGCACAGTCGCAGTTTAGAAATTGCCCTTCAAATGTGAGCTTTGCAGAGTGGAGTTTCAATGAATGTCAATGGAAGGTGTGAGTTGCAACAAATGGTCATATTGTGAAAACTATCAGGACTATGGCTTAGCCGTGGACATTTCTAGTGGCAGCAGGGGTAGCTGAACGTTTTGATATAAGATGTGTGTAGGTGGGCCTGAAAATGAGGGAGTGGTGGCAGTTTAGAAATCATGTCCTGATTTCTCAGCTTTTGCCAGCTCCCACTCTAGCTTTGCCATTCATTCCTATGGGACAAATTTCGCCACAAGAATGACGATATTCCGTGAACCATTCGGCGAAACGTTCCACAAAGTAATAGCAATCCGATCGGGAACAATCTGCACGTTTTGGTAAATTTTCGTCTATGTAGTGTAAAAACTGTGGGAGGAGTTAGGGTGGCAAATTTGGCTATAATAAGAATAAGAACTAGAAAAGCTAAAATTTCTGGGGAAATTGTGTGAAGTGTTCTTGCATCCACCAGTAGTCTACAACTGGAGTCGGCGGAGTAACTGTTGTCATTTATATAGCACATTTAATTGCAACGTTGTTGCCCAAAGTGCTTCACAGTTACATTAAAACATACAGTTATAAAAACATTAGCAGGTGCAAAAGTCCCTGTCTATGACATCACGTGCTGCTGCAGCCTTGCACAGGTCAGAGTATTTTTGTGGTTGCCATCTTCAAACGGTCGTATTTTAAAAACTATAAATCCTACAGTGAAGAGCTTTATATTGTGAGAATCACAAGACCCAGACCTACATTTTGATGTATAGTATGTCTCTGAGATATTAATAATGAAGGCACAGTCGCAGTTTAGAAATTGCCCTTCAAATGTGAGCTTTGCAGAGTGGAGTTTCAATGAATGTCAATGGACGGCGTGAGTTGCAAACAAATGGTCATATTGTGAAAACTGTTTGGACTATGGCTTAGCCGTGGACATTTTTAGTGACACCAGGGATAGCTGAACGTTTTGATATAAGATTTGTGTAGGTGGGCTTGAAAATGAGGGAGTGGTGGCAGTTTAGAAATCATGTCCTGATTTTTCAGCTTTTGCCAGCTCCCACTCTAGCTTTGCCATTCATTCCTATGGGACAAATTTTGCCACAAGAACGACGATATTCCGTGAACCATTCGGCGAAATGTTCTACAAAGTAATAGCAATCCGATCGGGAACAATCTGCACGTTTTGGTAAATTTTCGGCTATGTAGTGTAAAAACCGTGGGAGGAGTTAGGGTGGCAAATTTGGCTATAATAAGTATAATAATAACTAGAAAAGCTACAATTTCTGGGGAAATTGTGTGAAGTGTTCTTGCCTCCATCAGTAGTCTACAACTAGAGTGGGCGGAGTAACTGTTAGTATTTATTTATATAGCACATTTAATTGCAATGTTGTTGCCCAAAGTGCTTCACAGTTACATTAAAACATACAGTTATAAAAAATTAGCAGGTGTAAAAGGCTTTGTCTATGACATCACTTGCTGCTGAAGCCTTGCACAGGTCAGAGTATTTTGGCGGTTGCCATCTTCAAACGGTTGTATTTTAAAAACTATAAATCCTACAGTGAAGAGCTTTATATTGTGAGAATCACAAGACCCAGACCTACATTTTGGTGTATAGTATGTCTCTGAGATATTAACAATGAAGGCACAGTCGCAGTTTAGAAATTGCCCTTCAAATGTGAGCTTTGCAGAGTGGAGTTTCAATGAATGTCAATGGAAGGCGTGAGTTGCAAACAAATGGTCATATTGTGAAAACTATCAGGACTATGGCTTAGCCGTGGACATTTCTAGTGGCAGCAGGGATAGCTGAACGTTTTGATATTAGATTTGTGTAGGTGGGCCTGAAAATGAGGGAGTGGTGGCAGTTTAGAAATCATGGCCTGATTTTTCAGCTTTTGCCAGCTCCCACTCTAGCTTTACCATTCATTCCTATGGGACAAATTTCGCCACAAGAACGACGATATTCCGTGAACCATTCGGCGAAACGTTCCACAAAGTAATAGCAATCCGATCGGGAACAATCTGCACGTTTTGGTATATTTTTGTCTATGTAGTGTAAAAACTGTGGGAGGAGTTAGGGTGGCAAATTTGGCTATAATAAGAATAATAAGAATAATAATAATAATATATATGTGAGATAACATTAAGTGGTCTTGCTATGCAAGAACACTTAACTAGAAAAGCTACAATTTCTGGGGAAATTGTGAAGTGTTCTTGCCTCCACCAGTAGTATACAACTGGAGTGGGCGGAGTAACTGTTATTTATTTATATAGCACATTTAATTGCAACGTTGTTGCACAGTTACATTAAAACATACAGTTATAAAAACATTAGCAGGTGCAAATGGCCCTGTCTATGACATCACTTGCTGCTGCAGCCTTGCACAGGTCAGAGTATTTTTGCGGTTGCCATCTTCAAACGGTCGTATTTTAAAAACTATAAATCCTACAGTGAAGAGCTTTATATTGTGAGAATCACAAGACCCAGACCTACATTTTGATGTATAGTATGTCTCTGAGATATTAACAAGGAAGGCACAGTCGCAGTTTAGAAATTGCCCTTCAAATGTGAGCTTTGCAGAGTGGCGTTTCAATGAATGTCAATGGACTGCGTGAGTTGCAAACAAATGGTCATATTGCGAAAACAATCAGGACTATGGCTTAGCCGTGGACATTTTTAGTGGCAGCAGGGATAGCTGAACGTTTTGATATAAGATTTGTGTAGGTGGGTTTGAAAATGAGGGAGTAGTGGCAGTTTAGAAATCATGTCCTGATTTTTCAGCTTTTGCCAGCTCCCACTCTAGCTTTGCCATTCATTCCTATGGGACAAATTTCGCCACAAGAACGACGATATTCCGAGAACCATTCAGCGAAATGTTCCACAAAGTAATAGCAACGCGATCGGGAACAATCTGCACGTTTTGGTAAATTTTTGTCTATGTAGTGTAAAAACTGTGGGAGGAGTTAGGGTGGCAAATTTGGCTATAATAATAATAATAATAACTAGAAAAGCTACAATTTCTGGGGAAATTGTGTGAAGTGTTCTTGCCTCCATCAGTAGTCTACAACTAGAGTGGGCGGAGTAACTGTTAGTATTTATTTACATAGCACATTTAATTGCAATGTTGTTGCCCAAAGTGCTTCACAGTTACATTAAAACATACAGTTATAAAAAATTAGCAGGTGTAAAAGGCTTTGTCTATGACATCACTTGCTGCTGCAGCCTTGCACAGGTCAGAGTATTTTGGCAGTTGCCATCTTCAAACGGTCGTATTTTAAAAACTATAATTCCTACAGTGAAGAGCTTTATATTGTGAGAATCACAAGACCCAGACCTACATTTTGATGTATAGTATGTCTCTGAGATATTAACAAGGAAGGAACAGTCGCAGTTTAGAAATTGCCCTTCAAATGTGAGCTTTGCAGAGTGGCGTTTCAATGAATGTCAATGGACTGCGTGAGTTGCAAACAAATGGTCATATTGCGAAAACAATCAGGACTATGGCTTAGCCGTGGACATTTTTAGTGGCAGCAGGGGTAGCTGAACGTTTTGATATAAGATTTGTGTAGGTGGGCTTGAAAATGAGGGAGTAGTGGCAGTTTAGAAATCATGTCCTGATTTTTCAGCTTTTGCCAGCTCCCACTCTAGCTTTGCCATTCATTCCTATGGGACAAATTTCGCCACAAGAATGAAGATATTCCGAGAACCATTCAGCGAAACGTTCCACAAAGTAATAGCAATCCGATCGGGAACAATCTGCATGTTTTGGTATATTTTTGTCTATGTAGTGTAAAAACTGTGGGAGGAGTTAGGGTGGCAAATTTGGCTATAATAAGAATAATAAGAATAATAATAATAATATATATGTGAGATAACATTAAGTGGTCTTGCTTTGCAAGAACACTTAATAACTAGAAAAGCTACAATTTCTGGGGAAATTGTGTGAAGTGTTCTTGCCTCCACCAGTAGTCTACAACTGGAGTGGGCGGAGTAACTGTTATTATTTATTTATATAGCACATTTAATTGCAACGTTGTTGCCCAAAGTGCTTCACAGTTACATTAAAACATACAGTTATAGAAAGCATTAGCAGGTGCAAATGGCCCTGTGTCTATGACATCACTTGCTGCAGCAGCCTTGCACAGGTCAGAGTATTTTTGCGGTTGCCATCTTCAAACGGTCGTATTTTAAAAACTATAAATCCTACAGCGAAGAGCTTTATATTGTGAGAATCACAAGACCCAGACCTACATTTAGATGTATAGTATGTCTCTGAGATATTAACAATGAAGGCACAGTCGCAGTTTAGAAATTGCCCTTCAAATGTGAGCTTTGCAGAGTGGAGTTTCAATGAATGTCAATGGACTGCGTGAGTAGCAAACAAATGCTCATATTGCGAAAACAATCAGGACTACGGCTTAGCCGTGGACATTTTTAGTGGCAGCAGGGATAGCTGAACGTTTTGATATAAGATTTGTGTAGGTGGGCCTGAAAATGAGGGAGTGGTGGCAGTTTAGAAATCATGTCCTGATATTTCAGCTTTTGCCAGCTCCCACTCTAGCTTTGCCATTCATTCCTATGGGACAAATTTCGCCACAAGAACGACGATATTCCGTGAACCATTTTGCGAAACGTTCCACAAAGTAATAGCAATCCGATCGGGAACAATCTGCACGTTTTGGTAAATTTTTGTCTATGTAGTGTAAAAACTGTGGGAGGAGTTAGGGTGGCAAATTTGGCTATAATAAGAATAATAATAATAATATATATGTGAGATAACATTAAGTGGTCTTGCTATGCAAGAACACTTAATAATAATAATATATATGTGAGATAACATTAAGTGGTCTTGCTATGCAAGAACACTTAATAACTAGAAAAGCTACAATTTCTGGGGAAATTGTGTGAAGTGTTCTTGCCTCCACCAGTAGTCTACAACTGGAGTGGGCGGAGTAACTGTTATCATTTATATAGCACATTTAATTGCAACGTTGTTGCCCAAAGTGCTTCACAGTTACATTAAAACATACAGTTATACAAACCATTAGCAGGTGCAAAAGGCCCTGTCTATGACATCACTTGCTGCTGCAGCCTGGCACAGGTCAGAGTATTTTTGCGGTTGCCATCTTCAAACGGTCATATTTTTAAAACTATACATCCTACAGCGAAGAGCTTTATATTGTGAGAATCACAAGACCCATACCTACATTTTGATGTATAGTATGTCTCTGAGATATTAACAATGAAGGCACAGTCGCAGTTTAGAAATTGCCCCTTCAAATGTGAGCTTTGCAGAGTGGAGTTTCAATGAATGTCAATGGACGGCGTGAGTTGCAAACAAATGGTCATATTGTGAAAACTGTTTGGACTATGGCTTAGCCGTGGACATTTTTAGTGACACCGCGGATAGCTAAACGTTTTGATATAAGATTTGTGTAGGTGGGCTTGAAAATGAGGGAGTGGTGGCAGTTTAGAAATCATGTCCTGATTTTTCAGCTTTTGCCAGTTCCCACTCTAGCTTTGCCATTCATTCCTATGGGACAAATTTCGCCACAAGAACGACGATATTCCGTGAACCATTCAGCGAAATGTTCTACAAAGTAATAGCACACCAATCGGGAACAATCCGCACGTTTCGGTATATTTCTGTCTATGTAGTGTAAAAACTGTGGGAGGAGTTTGGGTGGCAAATTTGGCTATAATAAGAATAATAATAAGTAGAAAAGCTACAATTTCTGTGGAAATTGTGTGAAGTGTTCTTGCCTCCACCAGTAGTCTACAACTGGAGTGGGCGGAGTAACTGTTATTATTTATTTATATAGCACATTTAATTGCAATGTTGTTGCACAGTTAAATTAAAACATACATTTATAAAAACATTAGCAGGTGCAAAAGGCCCTGTCTATGACATCACTTGCTGCTGCAGCCTGGCACAGGTCAGAGTATTTTTGCGGTTGCCATCTTCAAACGGTTGTATTTTAAAAACTATAAATCCTACAGTGAAGAGCTTTATATTGTGAGAATCACAAGACCCAGACCTACATTTTGATGTATAGTATGTCTCTGAGATATTAACAATGAAGGCACAGTCGCAGTTTAGAAATTGCACTTCAAATGTGAGCTTTGCAGAGTGGAGTTTCAATGAATGTCAATGGACTCCGTGAGTTGCAAACAAATGGTCATATTGTGAAAACTATAAGGACTATGGCTTAGCTGTGTACATGTACATTGTAGTGGCAGCAGGGATAGCTGAACGTTTTGATATAAGATTTGTGTAGGTGGGCCTGAAAATGAGGGAGTGGTGGCAGTTTAGAAATCATGTACTGATTTTTCAGCTTTTGCCAGCTCCCACTCTAGCTTTGCCATTCATTCCTATGGGACAAATTTCGCCACAAGAACGACGATATTCCCAGAACCATTCGCCAAAACGTTCCACAAAGTAATAGCAATCCGATCGGGAACAATCTGCACGTTTTGGTAAATTTTTGTTTATGTAGTGTAAAAATTGTGGGAGGAGTTAGGGTGGCAAATTTGGCTATAATAATAATAATAATATATATGTGAGATAACAGTAAGTGGTCTTGCTATGCAAGAACACTTAATAATATATATGTGAGATAACATTAAGTGGTCTTGCTATGCAAGAACACTTAATAATATATATGTGAGATAACAGTAAGTGGTCTTGCTATGCAAGAACACTTAATAATAATACATGGCATAAGCCTGCCACAACGTCAATGTACCCCATCTTTGGCAGGTATGACTAACAGCCTAATGTCTGCTCTTGTGAGATTAACCCACATACTTGTGGGAAAAAAATCCATCTGGGGCTCTCTGTAGTACAAGGCTAAATATGGCCCTTGGACTGTACTGCAGAGAGTCCCAGATTAAATTTTTCCCCCAAGTAAGTGGGTTAATCTCATACGAGCAGACATTAGGCTGTTAGAGTAGGACCTGCCAGAGATGGGTGCTAAATGACGCTGAACGTCCTCACGCTATGCATGAGGACTGCCAGCGTCACCGGAGTCCCCATAGGAAAGCATTGAATATCCTAATATCCTAGTGCACATTAGGTCCTCCCCGCCAGCTGACATCGTCAGGGGGGGAGCGTGGGCAGAGTGTGGATTCAGGTAAATGACTAAAGGGGTTTTAACAACGTGGGATAAGGTGCACCACAGGATTCTACAGTGCCATCAAAACTGGTTTGTTTTCCTGGCACTAGAGAATCCCTTTAATAATGACAATTAAATAAATGCCTTGTTCCTCAAAATGATTGGTTACGGTCCTTAAAAAAAAAAAAACACATTTTTAAAACAAACCCCCCCCCCCCAAAAAAAACCCACATATACATATCCAGAATCACACCACAAGTAACCAAATTAACCAACATCATAGTATGCACTCAGAGTACACGAATATAGTCAAAGACTAAGCAGATGTAAATATATACTGTATACTTTTACTAGAGCTACATGCAAATGTTTTACAATACAAACATAAAACTAGGGTGGAACAAGTCTACTAGTCACTAATGAACACAACTAAAAATAAAGCATGTACTTGACATACAAATACCTTTAATCTACTTATTGCAATCTGCAGATCAGAGGGAGCCATAAATAAAATGCTAATCTTTAAATTCCTAATTTTCTTGGCACTTATTCTATTGCAGTTAAGACCTTGAACCTTGAGGTCAAGACTACAACCTTATATTCCCGCTATCAAAGTAGCTCTTATACCAGTTACTATTCCTGTGTGTTTATGAAGAGACACCATATTCCCCAGTGTTAAGAAAACTGCAAAAGTATTTTATTTTTAAATGTACTTTTAATGCTGTAAATACTCCAGTTTGTGTACAAAGCATACAGTAT
The DNA here is from genome assembly GCF_036172605.1 of Pelobates fuscus. NCBI lineage: Eukaryota > Metazoa > Chordata > Amphibia > Anura > Pelobatidae > Pelobates > Pelobates fuscus. The sequence continues at coordinate 322,406,285 of NC_086317.1, read as the reverse complement.
TTCTGACAAAATACCACACTGAACCATATTGCACATGGCTCTGAAATCCCCATCCTTACTGGTTTAACACAATAAAGCAATGATTCCAGACTATCCTGGATTCCAAATTTCAGAGTCATTTAAACAAGCTTTGTGGTCATTATATTTTCGATTTAATTAAAGAGCAGATAAACGAAGTACAAACCTAAATTACAATAAATGAACCCTGAAAGCAGGAATGAACATGATCAGCAAGTAACTTGCAACTGTTTTGCCAAGACACGCTTCCAGGGCAGAAGTTACAGTGAGTAATACCAGGCAAGGCCTTGACAAATAGCACAATGTATTAAACAAGACACTATCAAAAACCACTGGGTGAAGTCAGCGTTGCCAGTATTTATGTATAGATAACAAATTTAGTAAGATAAATTGTGAACTTTATTATTCTCTAGAATCTTGCAAACAAGCTGACTGTAGACCCTTAAAGGAACACTCCATTTTATTTTTTTATTTTTTTATAATTTTATTTATTTTTATTTTTTTATATATCTATTTTGTATATAAACCCCCAAAGAAAATATGCAACTATTTTGTTCTGCGTGTTTTCTTTGGGGTTATATGAAAAAATGTTAAAAGATTAAAAAAAAAAAAAAAAATTTGCAGAAGCTGCAGACCAGATGTCTGCAGCCTTTACAAACCCTACTCTTTTGCCCGGGCACAGGCTTTCAGTCTATCCAGGGGAATGCACAAATCAGAGAAGCTGCTGGGGAATGCACAAATCAGAGAAGCCTCTGAACTGGAGATCAAATACTAATCTTTGAGAAGGTAGAGGAGAGCAAGCAAACACTAGCACAGCATGCCTTAAACTACTGTTAGCTCCACGGAGCATAAGAAAACATTCATGGGAGGTGTTTTTGCCTGTTCCTTTAAGATATAAACAGTAGATGATAAAATGTACTATTAAACTATATAAATTGTAATATGCTACATATGCACCATATTGAATACCCATTAAAACACTTTTTTCTGGTTGCATCTACATTTTTACTAGTTGCAACGGTTATACACTATATTAATAAGAAAGCTTGTTTGGGGAAGTGGAAAGGGAAAATGTTTACATTGTTTCAATTAGTTGCGTTGTGTTAGTGATTTCCAAGGTCTTCCAAAAAATAATAGAAGAGAGCTATTGTTATTGTAAAAAGCTCTGTTTTAGTCCATTTGTAGCTTGAAGGAATGTTTAAAGCACCATACCAACTTCGAGCTACTGCAAAGTTATATTACTGAGAGTATCCCACCTCCTATAGACTGTAAGCTTGTTTAAGAGGGTTGTCATCAACCTGTTTCTGTAACATTTTGAAATTTACTGTTAAATTTCCCCTTTTATAATATTGTAAAGCACTGTGTAATATGTTGGTGCAATATATGTCAAAAAAGAATTAAAATAATACCCCTCTCCTGTCTTCCTGCCAAAGTGGTTTATAACTGCAGCAGTATATAAAAAATAAATAAAATAAAAATAAAAAACACCACCAAAAAAAAGTGCCTTTTTTTTGTAAATTGGGAATTTTATTTTAATTTCACAAAATATCTACATATTTCTAACAACTGCCAAGTAATCATAATATGTATAGTTTTTCATTTAAAATAAATAAATTCCACATATAAAGTATTAAGATTTTTAAAATGTGTGTTCTCAGCATGTTATTTTTACATTATTATTTTTTTTTGTCCATAATTGAAGACTGTTGTTTTTTAGTTTTTGCTTTATTTTATTTTCAATAGGAATAAAGGAATCAAAATAACTTTATGGGAACGTATGGTAAACTTCTATAAGGTAATTTTGGTTGTCCAAACATTCTATATCACTATATTGTCCCCCTCCCTCCCCCCACCCCATTTCTTTTTCTCATTGAAATTTGCAGAGAGGTGTAAATAATTAACATTACCATGTTTTTAGTATCCCCTCTATAATATTGGCATTTTAAGTAGGTTTCTAAAATACATAGCAATAAAGGTTACTGCTCTTATTTTCAGGGCTGAAAATTCATTGGTCAGTGGCTAGCGGGGAAGTGGAAACTTTAAACCCTGATGTTAATGTTGCCATCCAAGTTAGACAGACAACACTCGATAATGCGGAAGTGCAGTTTTCACATTATCAATGTGGCTGAAGAGAAAGAAGGATACTTGCGTCGGAGAAAGTCTAAAAACTAAAATAACCGAGGTCAAGACACACAGACTCAGAACAACCACTACAATAATCTTTAATGGTAGGAGTGATTAATGTGGCACTTTAACTTATACGCCATAGTACATAAGATACTGACCGACCACAATAAATTAATTATTGCCATTTTATCATTCAAGGACCTTAAAGTGAAGTATGCCAAATAAGTAATTCTGCCCAACAGGACACATAGTCCACACAAGCATACACCTCCTGCCCCCACGGTCAGGGGACTCTTATCCCCATGCACAGGCAGAGCACAATACCACGGCACTGCCCGAAGCCCTACCACACCAGAATCTATCCTAACGCCCACGCACCCGTCCTACCACACTCACAGCGGAATAGCTACAAGCATGGGAGCCTAAAAAACACACACGATGCCCCTCCTGATAGCAACGACCACCCAGACATACCGCTGACAGAAGCCATTGTAGGGCCTTTAAACTACCACGCCTGCCCAGCATGCAAGCCATACCACAACTAGCTAGTCCCACAGTAGACTGCAACATATCACACAGACTGCTTAACCGACTACCACACACAGCTAGACCAACTCCACTGTGACTAACTTAACTGTTATTTTTTCCTATTACTACTTACCCCTATGCCATGAATTTGCCTCTCTTAACATTCTATATATATATATATATATATATATATATATATATATATATATATATATATATATATATATATATATAGATAAATAAAGTAAAGCAAGCTGCACTCACGGACTTATGAATTCAAATGGTGTTTCTTCCATCGAAGGTAGAAAAAAAGAAGATCGACGTTTCGGTCCACACAGGGACCTTCCTCAAGATCAAGTGATCAAGTATCACTTGATCTTGAGGAAGGTCCCTGTGTGGACCGAAACGTCGATCTTCTTTTTTTCTACCTTCGATGGAAGAAACACCATTTGAATTCATAAGTCCGTGAGTGCAGCTTGCTTTACTTTATTTATCTACAATTTAACTCCCTGGAAGTCTGGCACCCGGCAGGCCTTTTAAGGCACAACTTTATACTTTTAGCGTGAGTGCTGAGAACTGTTGTATTTTTATATATATATATATATATATATATATATATATATATATATATATATATATATATATATATATATATATATATATATATATATATATATATATATATATATATATATATATATATAAGCTTGTTACCACTGAAATGGCAGCACATGCTTGTTTGAAAACCTTTGCACAACAAAATAAAGAATTAAAAAAAAATAAAAATAAAAAAGTAATTCTGCCAGATCATTTTTGGGGAAAGGCTGGTCATCACATGCAATCCAAACTGTAATAAGACTGAATTCGACAGTGGGGTCCAATATGGAGACCGGATAAAATACTTTAAGATAAAAATATGAAAGAATAAAATTTAGAACAAGCAGGTATATGTCAAGTAGTGTTTAACATACCGGGTAAAATACGCCCAATGAGAGCATCTAGCAACCAAAATGACTTCTCTTCATCTTTTGTAACAAGAAGTAGGTACCCTGTGATAAAATTCATACCCTGCAATAGAGGAAAAATAAAATCATATGGTGCAGAACAGAATGGATATTATAAATATGTCTAATTATTAGATAAGCTTTAAGGAATAAAATGACATATAGTGTGATACGGTATACACATAATATTTTATAAATATTCTTTATCATTATTCATATCAATGCATGTTAAAGAAGTAATCATGAAACAGACATTTAAATACAGATTACAGGTTACATTTGGCAAAGTTACGTTTTCACGAGAATCGGAGCCAAGCAATAATGTTTTTTTTTTTCAATTTGACAATTTTTATTTTGTTTTGGATACAGAAGGTAAATAGGCAGGGGGGAGGGAATATAATGTTGGTACAATATCAGAAGCTGCACAGCAGTTTAGCATATACATACATCACACAGTTGGTTCAGTATTGATGCAGTTGGGTACAGAAAACAAAAGGTGGGGATGGGGGTAGGGATAAACTGGTACCATGCCTTGATTTCTCATTGCGTGGGGGGTGGACCACCACCACCTGGATCCCCTGCTCTCTGCGTATCCCAGGGCTGTATGATTCCCATGGTTGCACGCCCTTTGAGTTCATTTTGTTATGCACCCCTTGTGGTACATGCCCTGGTGCTTCTCTTGACCTTACAGTTATATGTTGGGGGGGGGGGGGACCCTGCAGACTGGTCAAATACATTGTTATCCCTGTCTGTGTCTAACGGCTAGGTGTCTTCTCTCTGCCTGTGTGAAGCATATGAGCTAGCGGTCTATCTTCTCGTAAGCGAGCCCTTGGGGTCAGAAATTGGATGTGACTGTATGATCTTCTGGGGATGGACTACCTCTAGTATAGCGTAGATGAAAGAGAAAGGATGCGTTCTCCTTCCTCACTGTTTATCGTTGGACATAGGGAAGGGTAGGGGTGTAACTGGGTTTAACAAGGGTGTCCTCGCATAGCTTTTTTTTTTTTTAACCTGGTATCCATTTGCTGTGTTTAAACACTGGGTTAAGATACAGAATTGTCATGTTGTTGCTAGGGGGGGAATTACATTATTCCCTGACCCCCTATATACGTTGTCCACAGCTCTTTCGCTGTAGTACTACTGTTCCCATGTTTTGTTATGTTTCATAGTATCACTTCATATTCCAGAGTGGTGGAGATCATAGCAGCAACTTCCGTCATTGAGGGAATCAGTGGGGTTTTCCATCTTTTCGCTAATAATGTGGTAGCTGAGGTAAGTGTGAGGAAAATTAGTTTGGCTAAGCATTTGAGCAGTAGGGTTTCATCATTGTGTTCCAAAATGCACCGAGTCGCTTTCCTAATTAGGTCTGTGACTTGTTTCAAGTATGCCTGTACTAGGTCACATGACCACCATATGTGAAGCGTTGTTCCTTCCTGAGTGAAGCATCTCCAGCACCTATCACTTGTGTTGGGGTATATTGCCTTAAGCCTGGAGGATACCATGTACCATCTGTACATCAGTTTCCGTGAGGCTTCTAAGTAAGAAGCGCATGTTGTGAAACCTTTGTGTGTTGCGTATATGTTGTTCCATTCGTCCTGTGTCAGGGATTTCCTTAGGTCTTTATGCCACGTAGGTTCTACTTTGTGTGTATTGCCGAGTTTATAGCATACCAACAATGTTTTTTACAATGGGATTCGATGAAGGCACATCTTCTCAAAAGGTGTGAAGGATGTGTCAAATGTGGGGTGGGGGTCCGTCCCTGTGGGTTTGGTTAAGAGTGATTTTAACTGCCAGTATGAGAAAGTGAGATTTGGAGGAATGTTGTAATTCAGGCAGCATGAGCGGGCCTGTTTCTGTGCATATTTGGTGTAGATGTGTTAGTGTGTGTTTCTTCAATGCATGGTGTGGGAATGTCTCGTTGCAGAGGCCTATTGATCGTAATGGCATTGCCAAAGACCAGGGCCTGGCAGAGCAGAATGTGTCCCTGTGTCTGTCCCAAATAGTTATCATTAGCGTAGTGGTGGGTAAGGTGCCCTGTGAGATGCGCCTCTGTCATTTTGGTATCCATATTTTTGCTTGCATATCCACTGCCCCGCTACAGTGTGTTTCTATCTCAATCCATTGGGGCGTGTAAGTGGTTGAATGTATGGTGGGGATGTTTGCTATGTGCGTCACTTGGTAATAAGCCTTCAGGTTGGGGAATCCAAGGCCTCCTTTATCAGTCTGTCTCATAAGCAGCATGTGCGGGACTATGGGGTGTTTCCCTTCCAAGCTAAATTTGAGCAGGACTGGAGTCTTTGTAGGTATGGTTGGGGTAAAGTTATTTGCAGTGAGCGGAACATGTATTGAATTTTTGGCAAAATTGTAATTTTGGTGGCAGCTATTCGGCCGAGCCACAATAGAAATTTGTTCTGCCATGACTAATGTGTTTTCCACATCATTGAGAAGTCGGGTGTAGTTGGCTGCCAAGAGGTTGTTTACTTATTTGGTCAGTTTTATCCCTAAGAATGTCAGAAAATCGTCTCTCCAGTCATTAAATGCAAGTCTGTAGCACTCTTCATCCCTCCCGGGTATGTTGATGCACATGGCTTGTGTTTTGGACATATTTAATTGATAAGAAGATTGTTTACTATATTCTTGTATTTCTTTGTGCAGGTTCGGAAGTGATATTGTCGGGTTGTATTCCCGACTGTATAGGACAATCCTTCTAATGTCCTGGTTGCTACGAATTGCTATCGCTAGTGGTTCCAGCACTAGCACATAAAGAAGTGGGGAGAGGGGACAGCCATGATGTGTGCCGTTCGTGATTTTGAATGCTGCGGAACTGAAACCCGAATTCATGACCGTTGTTGTAGGTGTACTGTAGAGTGCCTAAATCGTGTTTAGGAAAGTAAGCGAAAAGCGATATCTGGTCAAAACTTCTTGTTAAAAGCACCAAGTGAGTCTATCAAATGCTTTTTCAGCATCTAGTGATAGCGGGCTCTGTTTGGATCGGTTGAGGTAGTGAAGGATTTCTAGCACTTTTCGTGAATTGTCTAATTCTCCCATATTACCATCTACCTCCCAAAACTACATTTATGGATTTTTTTAAATATATGCTTACCTTTGTAGAGTTTTAACGAATACAGGGTTTCATTTTTAACACACATTGGATCAACTTTTTCTCTTATTCATCAAGAGCATCTCCTGTCCAGATAATCATAGACTCCTTCATGTTTCAAGTGAGAAATATCTTATTTCTGGACTCACTTATCCCATAATACCTTTTATTTATTTTTGCTTTAGATGTTGATTCACCAAGTAATATGATATAAATGTGGATTCTTTTCACCATACAAATACTGCAATAAAAGGATCAATGTCTATTGTTTACTGGGATATTTGGGTGGCTTCCCTTCTCTTGTCCTTTTCTATCCAGGGCCGGACTGGGAACAGAAAGCAGCCCTGGAAGAAATTATCCCAGCCCTCTAATTCATTGTGTCACATAGTATGCTTGTTTGGTTTATATGTATGTACTTTGAAGAAGACTTTTGTCTTACCAGCAGCCCCTCGCTCTAGATGATCCATGGGTGTTACAGTGCTATAACCGCCACCCTCCAGGACGCTCCCTGTCCGTTGTGACTGGCTCTGCTTGGGGACAATTCTTTAAGCAGGGAAACACTCCATGCCGATATCAGCATATCGGCATCAGTGTGTCAATTGTATAATTTCAGAAAATATATATATTAAAAGGATGTTCCACAATAAATCACACTAGTTCAATGGCACACACACACACTGACTTACAGTAAAGCTCACTGACGCATAAGAGCTCACTACAGACAAGCTCACCGATACACACAAACGCTCTCTGACACATGCACAAGCTCACTACAGACAAGCTTACTGCTGTACACAAGTTCACTGACATTCACTCAAGCACACTAGAGACAAACACAACCTAACTACAGACAAGCTCACCACACACACACAACCTCTCTGACCCACACAAGCTCACTGACACACAGAAGCTCTCTGACCCACACAAGCTTACTACAGGCAAGCTCACTGACACACACAAGCTCCCTGCCCCATACACAAGCTCACAACAGTCAAACTGACACACTCAAGCTTATTACAGGCAAGTTTACTGATACACACACAAGCACACTAAAAGCTCACGGATATACACACAAGCACACCACAAGCTCACTGACAAACACAAGCTTACTACAAGCCAGCTGATACACACATAAGCACACTACAGGCTCACTGATATACACAAGCACACTACAAGTTTACTGATATACACAAGCACACTACAAGCTCACGGATATACAGACAAGCACACCACAAGCTCACTGATACACACATAAGCTCACTGATACACACACAAGCACACCACAAGCTCACTGATACACACACAAGCACACCACAAGCTCACTGATGCACACTACAAGCTCACTGATACACACAAGCACACTACAAGCTCACTGATATAGACAAGCACACCACAAGCTCACTGATGCACACTACAAGCTCACCAATATACACAAGCACACCACAAGCTCACTTACATACACAAGCACACCACAAGCTCACTGATATACACAAGCTCACTGATACACACACAAGCACACTACAAGCTCACTGATATACACACACTCACTGATACACACACAAGCACACTACAAGCTCACTGATATACACACACACACACTCTCTCTCTCTCTCTCTCTCTAACTCTTTCAGTATCAATCATACAATTACATGTCACTGGCAGTGTGGATCCTGATCAGGTGCTTCCTGTACTTCCTCTTCCTGTGTGAAAGGTCACCAGGCTGAGGTTGGGGGGCGGAGCTGCAGTGTGGGGGCTGGATCCTATCAGACTGGCCATGCAGAGGAGCTGGCAATGTGGGAGAGAGACTCACTCCTCCCTGCTGCAGGTGGCTGCCACCTCTGTCTGTGTACCAGCCTCTAGCAGCCACCTAGGTAATCTGCCCCAGCCCTCATAAAAAAAAACTCACAGGAGGGAAAAATAAAATGTATCAAATGCTGCACTGCCGGCCCCAAGTCCACCGGCCCACCGGGAAATTCCCCGGTATCCCGGTGGGCCAGTCAGGCCCTGTTTCTATCTTTTAGCAATTGTGGAGATTCACATATAAACATGATAATATATTCAGTCACATATCAAACAATAAAAAGTCATATGCTAAAAGGCCAAGGTAGCCTCACATATCGTATAGTAGTCTAGGTTAAAAAATAAATAAAAAAAATAAAAAAAGATTCCATCAAGTTCAGCCATCCAAAATATCTGTTTCTGTGGGTTATCCAAAAAGAAGGCAAAAAATAAAAATGGAAACAAAAAATCCTCCTTGATTTCAAAATTTCACTTGTGCACAGAGGTAAAATTTGATTCATCCAAATAGTTTTGTCATAAACTGGAGAAAAAATGATTACATTTATAAAAAATATATATATATTAAAACATTCATATACATAAACAAAGACAAAAAAAAAACACCCCCCCACTAGAGTTCTCCAGACTTCCGACCCCTCTATCACACTTCAGATGGTATTAATATTACATTTGTAGTAATTTTTTTCCCCCAACTATCCCACAGGTTCCAGTTGTCATTCATAAATTTGCAGTGATCCTTCTCCATTTTAAGTTGGTAAACCAACTGTATTGTTATTAACTTGATGTTAAAGGGGGTGTCTCCCTTACAATTTCTTTCTATTACGATTTTACAAGCTACTAAACGAGTAATTAGAAATTGTTTTGTTTTATTTAATTTTGGCCATTGGCAATGTAATAGCATTATTTCAGGTTTTAAAAATATTTTAACCCCGCACAATGTATGAATAATATACTGAGCCCAATGCCATACCACAATCACTTTTTTACATGGCCACCACATATGGATGTAATTCCCTTTTTCCTCTCTACATTTCCAACACTTTATATCCATAGCTGTATCAAATTTTGATATTTTAGTTGGCGTCATATACCATTGATTAGCCATCTTGAAGGGTGTTTCTATCAATACAAAGGAGTGAACATATTTATTAAATTTTTTGGAAGGTAGATAGCCATTCCGTTAATTCTATATTTATTTTTAAATCAGTATTCCATTATTTAATAGCAATGGGAGGAACAGAACTATACAGTGGCTCCAACATTCTAACACATCTAGAAAAGAGCTGCTTTATTTTATTCTGATACAAGATTGATTTTAATATATCATACATCTTACCCTCTGTAACTAACACTACCTTCTCCAAATAATGTTTTACTCTAACATAGGTATAAACATCCTATGTTAGAGATAAGCAGAGATCTTAAACTCCTCTACCAGCATTTTATAAGGCTTGATTTTACCATCTTTAGTCAAATATTTTTTTTTTTTAATTCTTTATTTTTGTAGTGCATACGATTATAACATTTGCTTGTGAGAGACCCCAAAGGCAGTCCTCTAGCGCATTATAAACAATTTAAACATTGGGGTAGACGGTGGGTCTAGCACTTTTTTGTAAGGATATAAACAGTAGTGATGTACGTTGCTTAAGTTTTTTCAGTACATAACAAGGTTGTACGTGTCTTGAAACTGACTATTTGTGGGTAGGAGCTATGTACAGTTGAATCAACAAGGCTTCAGGTTAGACATTATATGCACACTTATGCTAGGTCTTCATAAGATATCATGCTCGCTGTTTTAAGTGTGTGACTGCCCTAGGGCTTGCTATATGGTTATGCTTGAACACGCATGAGTAAGAAACATTTATTTTGTAGATTAACGACAGGTCTGATGTGGTTGTGTCGTGATAGCAGGAATATTTTACTGAGGACGTTAGGGATTAGCTCTGTCGTATCAGGTAAGTGAGGAGTGATGTTTGGGGTTAGAGCTATAGCCCATGTCAGGATGTTATGACCGCTGGGTGTGTATAAAGAGTGTTGGCAGAGGCTAGTGTGAGTTGTCAGGGTGGTTACAGCAACATAATTTGTAGGAGAGTGATATAATAACATTATAGGAACCTGTCATGGCCGTTACTTGCACTGCATGTCTCTTCCGGGTTGACGGACTGTAGCCACAACCCCCTCTGACGCGGTCTCATGGCGCTACATAATGCGACCGCGCCAGGCAACAGACGCTGGATTAATGAACGGCGTACCGCGGAATCATACCGGCTGCAACTTTTCTCTTCAAACTTACCTGTGTACCGAACCGGACTCGTAAACGACTAACCTCCTTCTCCTTCCTCGACCACGGCTAGCACTTGACTCCTCTCAACCTCTCTCCACGGAACCTCTCCGGAAGGCACTCTGGAACCAACTTCAACTCCTCTGGAAGCTAAGTTACCTCGCTGTATTATACGAACTTTCCTGACTACTGAGCTCACGCTCAGCCTGCTCACACATGCTCCTATCGTTATAGGAGTAATTCCTAATTATTTACCTTTCTACCTCCATATGAGATGTTTTCTATCAATTAAGCTAAAACGAATCTCTGCAAGTTAAGGCTACATTGCTTCCTTCATATTATTGCTTCAACTCAATTGTATAAATTAATCTAAGAATCCACTCAACAACTTGAACCATTTAACCCCTTAAGGACCAAACTTCTGGAATAAAAGGGAATCATGACATGTCACACATGTCATGTGTCCTTAAGGGGTTAAAGATACAGTACCTGTGTTTATTCAATCAAAATTATTAAAGACACAGTATCAGTTAACTCCCTGGTGAACTGTCATCTCTTTATTTTCTCAACTCCTCACATTCACATCTACTTAATCAGAAATCTGCAGTTGAGCTCCTTCAAACTCTATGTGAACGTGACAGAACCTTGGGGACAGAACGAAAGTCACTTTCAGTTTTGTGCGCTATTGGTTCAGCCGTGTTACTGTGGAAGTTCGTGGGTCCCTCAGCCAATTCCCGTTATGGAGTAGTTCCGTGCGTGGGCTTTCTCCCATGCTCCTGCTCTTGGGTCGTTAAGCCTATGTTTCTCCCACCTCCCCTTCGGTGCTTCAAGTTGCGCCTCTTCAAGGGTGTCCCGCGGTCTGGATTTACCTCCAACGCTAAACTGTGGGGTGGACCTCCATGTTATGCCTCTGTTAGTCGCAGAGGCTGTAGAGTGTGGAGATACGCCATGCCGGTCCCAGGTCCTGGTGTCATATGAGGTACATGTTAGTTGGTTTTGCCTGACGCTCCAGCTCCTGTGATTTTTGGAGCTAGTGTCGGCACCCATGCCATGCGGCTCTCCCGCCCGCCTCATTGGTCGCTGGTGTCTGCATTGCTTGGCGGCAGTTTTGGGGATTCGAGGTAAGGGCCCATAACAGCGACGCTGGGTTACCGGGCGGATCCATGGGGCCACTGCTTTCACCGCTTGTCTGCGGGTTAGGCCCTGGTTGCAGAGTATCGACCAGAAGCTCTTACAGTGCTGATCAAAAACCTCCAGGAGTCCTGTCGCTTGCTTGGTGCTTGTGTATGTTGCTGTGGTTTGCTGCTGGGCCTTCATCTTGGGTGCGGCTCCTCCGCATCTCTGTTCCCAGAGAGACTCCGGGATGCCGGCCAGCGGGGACCGGGATGACCCCCACCGGTCCAAAGGGGGGGGGGGTAGGAGCAGAGTGGGTCCGCTGGACGTACCAGTCGGCAGGGAAGTCGTCCGCCCTTCCCCCTCCTAGCCGTCTGCAGGCCTTAACGTGTAACCGCGATTTGCGGTACCGTGGACTTCTGAGAAAGGTATCTGCCGTGTCGTCGCAGTATCCCAGGTCGATTTAGCCTAATTTGGCGTCAGTCGCTTGGAGTTTTCCGGGGTTTTTCCCCAGGCCAGTCCATCGAGTGGAAGCTCATAAAGCACACGTCCGCTCAGCTCCGAGTTCCTTAGTCAAATCTTTTAAAATGTATTTATTCGATTTTCTCTCAATAATTTTAAGGAAATGTTATCCATATTTAGTTCTATTATATGTAAGTTTTGAAAATCGAATATTTTGTTGACCAAATCAATTTTTTTCCTTATTTTTTGCCATATTGGAATGATCTGTCCTAAAATATATGATCTAGATAGATTACATTTTTTTGTATTCCAGATTAACTCTAGGGGGTCTCTTAATTGGCTGGTTTCTAATTCTGACCACCACCATACTACTTCTTTATTTTGTTTAAGCTTACTAGCCATAACATGCGTAATGATCCCTGCTTCGTAATATTTTATTATATTTGGGTAGCCTAAGCCTCCCTTCTTTATTCCTCTTGATAATAATCCGTTTTTAATTCTAGGTTTTTCCCTCGCCATACGAAGTTAGAGAAAGCCTTGTTAATCATTGTCAGCCATGCTTTCGGTATTTCTAATGGTAGCATTCTAAACAAATAAATCTATTTTGGCAAAACGTATGATTTCAGAATATTTATTCTTCCTCCCCAGGATACATCTAATTTTCTCCATTCTTTTAAATTTTAATTAATTTCTTTTAAGAGAACCATAAAATTTATTTGCATAATGCTTTCTAAGTTTTGCAAATTTTGATTCCTAGGTATAAGAACGTTTTGGCTTTAGTAAAGCTATATATTTCTTGATAGGAATCTATCTCTTGATTTGTCATAATATATATTGCAATTCATTTTGTTTTATTTAATTTGTAGTTTGATACTGCACTATATAGCTCAATTTCTGACATTGCACTTAATGTTGAAGTTGACGGATTACTTAAAAATAAAATAGTATCGTCCGCATAAAGAGATACTTTCAGTGCTTTTTGTTTTGCTATGAATCCTTTAATATTTGCATTGTGTCGGATTCTATTAACTAGAACCTCTAAATGTTAATATAAACAATAAAGGGGACAAAGGGCATCCTTGTCTGGTCCCATTATTCAATTTGAACCAGTCTGAGCATATACCAGGGCCAATTGTTCTTGCCTTTGGGTCTTTATATAAAGCTAAAATTGCGTTTAGCAACCATCCCTGTATACCTAGTTCTTCTAAGGTAAACTTCATAAAGTCCCAGCTGACCCTGTCAAAGGCTTTTTCAGCATCTAAAGACAGGATCAGCATGGGACTCTCTTTCCGTTGTGATATGTCTAATACATCTATCAAGCGTCTAATATTATTGCTTGTCATTCTGTCCGGAACAAAACCTGTTTGATCAGGGTGAATCAATTATTTCATAACTTCTTTAAAGTCTACTAGCTTTATTATTAGCGATATTTTTATTTTTTTTTTATTTTTATATTGGACGATAGCTTTGGACTTTAGTTGGATCTTTCCCTGGTTTCAATATGGGTAGGATATTTGCTTTTAGCATTTCGTCTGGAAATCTGCCTTTTTTGACTGCAGTATTAAAAGTATTTTTTAGATGACCAATCAATTGGGGTTTTATTGTTTTATAAAATGTATTCCCAAAACCATCCGGACCTGGCGTTTTTATAATTTTCTAGTCTATTACTATATTGATCTCTTCTTCCGTGATCTCTTTATTTAGATTATTTGCTTGTATTTCTGTTATTTTATTCAATTTAGCTGATTTAATATATTATTTTATTATTTCTGAAGGAGTGGTTACTGAAAGACTATTTAAGTTGGTATAATACTCATTAAAAGCTTTCCCTATCTGTTCTGGAAGAAGGGAGATGGTATAGTTGCTTATTATTTTATCAACCTGATTGATTGTATTTCTTTTTTTCAGCATATTGGACATTATTTTATCAGCTCTATTAGATTTGTGATAGTATTTAATTTTAAGTTTATACATATTTGTTCTGATTTTTTCATACATTTTTTCCTGGATCTATGATTTAATATTCTCTATTTTTAACGGATTATCCTTGGTTGGGTTTGCATTATTTTTCCTAATTAAATTATATAGTTCAATATGGAGATCTTGTAAGTCTTTTTATTCTTTAATTTATTTAGCATTATACAGTGTCCCTTTATTACTGCTTTGAATGAGCACCATAGAGTATCGTTCTCAACTTGTCCATTGTTATTTTCTTGAAACTAACACATGGTCATTCTATCTATGTAATCTTTATATTCCTTATTTAATAATAAAGTATCATCCAACCTCCACATTGTATTATTACTACTTTTTAATCTATTGTTGTGCAGTTCCAGGCACACACTATCATGATCTGACCATATTACTGGTTTGATTTCTATTTTAGAAGTTCTGTCTATCAGTTTTGAATCTCCAAAGATAAGATCTATTCTAGAATAAGAATTGTGGGGCCAGGAATAAAACGTAAATTATTTGACTGCAGGATTATTAAGTCTCCATATATCAAATAGTCCTTCTCTTTTCATCAAGTTATTAAAAGTCCTTGCATTTTTTAGAACTTTTTTGTCCCAGGGAATTTGCTTTTCAGAGAACTTGTCTATTAGGGGGTCTTGTGTGCAATTAAGGTCCCCAGCATAGATCTTTATACCTACTCCTACTTTCTCAGCCCTATTTAATACTTTTCTCAAAAGGCTTATGGTGATTTTTGTTGGACAAATAAATATTAGAGTAAAAGGTTCATCATTAATTGTACAAACAAGAATGACAAATCTCCCTTCTAAATCTATTTCCATGAGTTTTATATTTATTTTTAGATCTTTTTCAAAAAATATTGCAACACCTCCCTTTTTTAAAAAAATTCTTTATTTTTATCGTGCAAGTGTGTACAAACAAGCTTCATATGCCACAACAGCATTATCAAGCATAGTGTGATAAACATAGAATATCAGTAACATGGCATTAGTTGGGATTGCACATTTTCTTTTTTTTGTATGAGAACAAACGCATAACAATAGTAGTTATAATTGAACGAGGATTAGACGATGGAGAAAAAATAACATTATGAAAAGCAAGCGTTGTCTTAACGATTATAAATGAACAGATTTAGAGAGCCCCACGCCTATAGCGCATTCCAGGCAATCAAAATTTGCAACTGCAGCGTATGTACAGGCTAACTTGTAACCTGTGCAGCGTCCGGAGGGAGCATATTGAGCACGTAGGGCTCGTGGACTTGTAACATAGAGTGTGATACCGTATGTGTGGGTCTCAGGTTAGCTCTTAGTGACTGCTTAGGTGGTCGTGTGGAAACACGTCTGGTTGACATTCAAGCTAAGGTGCCAGGATGGGCCACAGGAAGGCGACAGCCCATGGATGTTTGCGCAAGTGAGTGTGTGATTAGCAAAATAGGGTTTGGTAATGGTGTCGTTTAGTGCTGGCACTACAGAAACATGACTAACAGGTTGCTGAGCTTTGGGATCAGTATATTAAATACTAATTGGCAATGCACATAATGCTAAGCCGCATAGCTGAGGCAGTGATAGGATAGTGCATAGTTTAGTTAACAAGCTCGCAATGACATTTGTAAACGAAATTATACAGTGAGGTTAAGGGCAAGATTGGCGTAAAATGTCAACAGTTCAGCACTTTTTTTTTTTTTTTTTAAGATAACATGAAGAAACAATGATGAAAACGGTACAGTACCTATAAAAGATATTAGAACACGGTTTGTGATAGCGATTACATGTCATAGGCACTTATATTATATGCTATTGTTAATAACAAGCTTAGTCAGATATAGGCTAGTAGACACCAGTATTCTGCATTGAAACATGCTAACCTAGATATTCATATATAGCCAAGTTAGTAGCGCTTAAGGTTATAAATGTAAAGCTGCGCAGTAGTAAAAGCTAGGAGCGTGTATACTTTAGGTATCAACAGTTTTAGGACAAATAGGCCAGAAACATTAAGCAGTCGGCTGCTATCTGGGAGTGACCCTGACAATTTTCTCCCTGGGGAGGCAATTACACTGTGATTACACCGCAATGAAAAGGAAATGATGAAACCTCATCTATGCCTGGGGTTGTGGCCATATATGATTGGGAAGCATAGTGCCAGTAGTCCAGGCAAGGGTTGGTACATGTCAGTCAGTGGGATTGAGGCAAGACAGTAACTGAAATGTACACCCCAGGTAGTACATTGTTGGGAGTTCACCCTATTCCCCGACTTGGCTTCCGATCTCCTTGGTTAGGGAAAGTCTTGAGCGGGTCACCCAGTGTAGCCTTGGCCCTATTCCGTGAGGGGGCTTTCCCTGGTACCTCCGGCACTGTGGGAGTCCCAGCGGTAGGCAGCTGCGGCATCCTCTTGTGTGTCGTCCCGTGTAGCTTGGTCTGGAAGCCTTTGGGCTGTGAGTGAGCTCTTTTGATCTGTCCGCTTGTTTTGGGGCTCTGTTTGCGGATGCCGGGTCTGGGATAGTCCCCAGGGTAAGCATCACGGTGCCGCAGGGTAGTCTCGCTGTTGCGGTTGCTCCGCCGGGTGGGTGGTCGCGCTCTACTTCTCTGAGTCGGGTGTGTGGGGTGTCCCCGCTTTCTCTTTCTCCGCTGGATCAGCTGGGGCCTGGTCTGGCCTGTTTTCGGAGCCATGGGGGTGATGCTGTCGTGGGGAGAGGCAGACCGCTTTGGCGACGCTTCTATTTCAGCTCCGGTTTCTAGCCTCTCCTGCAATCTCCTCCAAAATTCTGCGAACAGGTGATCAATTCGGGCCGGCAGGCTGTCGCATAGCAGTTGTGGTTCTTTGCAGCTCCCTTGCGCAATTTCCGCGCTGGCAGCCGCCATCTTAGGTGCTGTGGCCCTTTGCCTGCTGCTTGTGTTCCCCTGGGTCTGGAGCTTAAGTGAAGATTCCACCGTGGTGGACCGGGATAACCCCCACCGGTCCGGGGGGGGGGGGGGGGGAGGACAACAGTGTGTAGCAAACTCTCAGCAGCTCCGAGAGCTGGGAGAGGGCCCGTCTCTCCTCAGCTCAGCGTGGTGTAGGCCGCAAGCCTCGATCCGGAGAGTCCAGTGTCCGATTAGCTTGTGTGGGGTGTCCCCTGGTGCATCGAAGCCTAATTAGTAGGGTTCTGACTGTTTCGGTCCATATTTTTCGGTTGGCCCCCTGATTATATCACGATTTGTGTGATCTGGCCCAGGAGCTCTTACAGAGAATGTCCGCTCGGCTCCACAGCTAGGCTCCGCCCCCAACACCTCCCTTTTCCCCTCCTCTCTAGAAGCACAAATTTTTAAAGGAAAAGATCTAATGGTCCATCTTTTTTCATCCTGTTTACGCCAGTGTGTCTCTTGGACCATAGCAATTTGAACAGTTTCTTTTTTCAAATAGTCTTGCAAAGCTCGTCTTAACTGCATCTATATTCTGGTTCATTTTACCTGAATTTCATTGTCAAAATTTATTTTGCAACAAAATAATGCAAACTGCTTTATTTTTAAACTCTCACTCATTGCCAGCAGAGATCCCTTCATGCAATCCCTGGATGAGTTAGATTAGAAAATAAAAGTCTATGATGGTTAATATCACCCTCATATTAGTTTAAGGGAAGTCTAGAATATCTATCAAGCCCCTACTTGTTATGCCACCTGTAGGGGCATGTCTATGAAATCGCTTACAGCCATAAAAAGACTAGCGATTGGGCAGCTATTTTTGCCCAATCGCCAATACAATAAATCTGCCAATACTTTATCCAATATCCTATATGTGACACCAGTAATGGAAGCATAGCGGACTTGGAGAATTTTTTTCCCATTTGGCTATTTCGACATTAAATTCTCTTTAACCCCTTAAGGACACATGGCATGTGTGACATGTCTTGATTCCCTTTTATTCCAGAAGTTTGGTCCTTAAGGGGTTAAATAACCTTGTCACAAGTATCTATTTTCCTTCATATAAATTAATGCTTCTGACAAATTGAGGGAGATTTCCCTCTTTGCCTGGCTATTTTTATATATTTGTACAGTGTAAGCACACATTGGGTGCAGGCGCAGAACAAATCAACCTGTGCATTAGCACTATTCCCCAATTCCAGCTTATCTCAGAGATCTGTTCTCACGTTTCTATTTCTCATCATCATTTGCAAAGTTTGTATATGACATTTATAGGTGTCAAGCCAAAATGAAAAAGAGCCACTGTGATCAATAAAATGGAATAAAAATATGTTGGCCAACATTATTGTATTAACACATACATATACAGAGAAAATTCTTCTAGCATTGTACGTGGCTAGAAATAGAATAAGACTTCTAATGAGATTCAAAGATTTGTTCAGTTTTTCCAACAGGACTCTGTAAAATACTTTCACAGCCGGTCTTTGTCATATAGTGAAATAGACTCAAAACCCTCAGTTCCTGCCAAGTTCACAATGACTGTATCCATAGTGACCGAACTATGCTGAACTCTGCAAGTGAGAATTACAGAGCTGGGCATTCACCCGTCTCATCACCAGGCCAGCTCACAACAATACAGTTGCTCATCTGAGAGATCAGTTAACTTGGCTACAAACCCAATCAATTTTCACCAAGAAGCAGAAAGTTTAAATATGGTGATACGAAAGTTAATAAATCAATGGCAGTATATTTGTTTTTTTTAACTATTATTATTTATTATATTTACGGTTCTCTGCGTATGCTATGGCTATAACGAATAAACTTTGAATGACAAAAAAAAAAAAAAACACAACAAGTCCCTCCATAAAGGCACAGATTTATCTTTTATTAAAATAGCTACTTTTAGGGGGCGTGGTTTACAGCCGGAGCAAGATGGACGTCTCCATGTGAAGCTCCGCTGGGACCACACAGCCAATAGCTTATTTTAGCACATAAACTCACAGAGAAACCTCGGGTGCTACCGGGGAAACGGACATGGAGAAGCGGACCCTGAAAAAACAGCCCAAAAAGCAGACGGAACAGGGCAACACAGTCTCTGAAATGTTCGCGGCCTCCCGCGCCATGAGATCCACGGCTCAAGATGGCGGACGGGTGAGCCCGCGAGTGTCCCACTCACCTTCCAGCCCTGGAATGGCGGCGACGTCGGAGGTCTCAGACACTAGTGCCGCACAGATATTGGCAAATCTGGTGGAGGTGCGTAGCTACCTAGCCACCGAAATCGCCAGAAACACGAAAGAAATTAAAGCGGAAATATGCGCCCTGGGCGCGAGAACGACCGAGCTGGAAACGCGGGTTGAGTCCACGGTCCTGGCTCACAACACTGCTACAGCTCACATTAACACGCTGACCTCGCGACTGTCTATGGCGGAAGCTGCCCTGGATGACATGGGGAACAGATCCCGCAGGAATAATATTCGACTGCGGGGTCTGCCAGAGAAGGAGGGTGAAGGCCCCCTCATGGAGGTCGTACTGGAGATACTGAGGCCGCTTCTCCCCGAGATCCCTGACTCCCACTGGCATATCGAGCGGGCACATAGGGCACTAAGGCAACAACGTGCGGATGATAAACGCCCCAGAGACATTATCATTAAATTCATGTTCTTTCAAACGAAAGAAGCCCTTATGAGACGCGGGCGTGAGGCCCCCATCAGACACGGCGGTACTGAACTTACCCTTTACCAGGATTTGACACCGTAGACTCTGCAAAAACGGAGGCGGTGGCGGCCGGTGACAGAACTCCTCCAGAAAAATAAAGTGCGGTACGCTTGGGGCTTCCCTTTTCGTCTACTTGCATTCCGGGACGGGCGCACTAGAACCCTGTACCCGGAAGGAGATCCGGTTGCCTTCTTGCGGAGCGTGGGGATCCAGGATGGCCTCGAGGCAGCGGCGTTACCCCCGGCGGTAGAGGAGCTCCGACCCCTCCCACGAGAATGGTACTCGGCAGGCGACCGAGGCCAGGTGGGTTAGCGGTTGGCGGTGAGATCCCGCCTGCATTATTGGCTGGGTAGGTGAGGGACCGTTGGGGGGGCTCTTGCGGGTGACGGGCTAAGCCTGGGGGGCCCCAATGTGTAGAGAGCCAAATTATTATTATTATTTTTTTTCTCTCCCCTTTTTTTGTGCTATTTTTAGGAGGGGCGCTTGGCAGAGCTCCTGGGGCCAATGGGTGGGGCGCACCAGGGCCGCCGGAGCCAGTCTTTGGGTGGGTTAGGGGTGAGAGTTTAGGCTACCGGTTGCCTGCACGGGGGGGCATTGTTTGGGTCGGAGGGTCTCTGGCCGGTGCAGCGACCTTTTTCATCTTTTTTTGGGGGGGGGAAGGCCTCGGTGGGGGGACCCCTCCACCCGCTGGTTTTATTCCCGCTGGGCTGCGCCCACGTATGGAGGCCTGGGGGTCGTTAGTAGACTGAGACTTCAAAGTTTCTACACCCTTGCGATGTATAGACCATGTTTATGCTCATGCCTGTTTAAACGTGTTTAACGTATGTGTTTTTTGGGCTTGTATATTCTCTTGTCCTCTCCCTTCGTCGGACGGGTGGGGGCAGGATAGCAACCGAGCGGAAGTTGGGGCTCTCACGCTCGATAGTACGCAGTTTTTGCGGTCATTTCACAGGCCCAAACCTCAAGGGATGCGCTGGGGTATTCCCAACGCTGCTTGGTTCTCGAGGAGGGGGCATGTGGGATTCGAGTCGATGGGGTCACAGGCCGGGGGTGGGGGAGCGGGGAGCGGGGGCAGTGGCCTGACACCCCGGGCTAACAAACTTAGAGCGGGTTTTCTAAGAGGTGCGGGATGGTAGCTTTACCGACAAAGGGGGGGTGGGGGCTTTTCAGGCGGATCCTTATTATACTGATTGTAATTTTAACGCGGGGGTCCGTTAGGGGGCGGCTGCTTCCTATGAGTCACGGGGAGGGTTGAGGGGCAAGCCGGTCCAGGGGGGTCGGGGCAGTTGGGGTTGAAGCGTTTCCCCTCTATCACGTATAGATACGCTGTCTCCGGATATCACCGTGTCCCCCTGTATCGCCTAATCACATAACAGGACGGGCTGCTGCCACCGCCGCGAGAGGTCTGTCCCCCCGATCGGGGACCTCCATATAATTGCTAGGGGGAATGCGTAACAAAGTGTGTATTACTGCTGGTGTCCGGACGCGCTGGTCCCTGGGCGGCTGAGCCGGCGGCAGGCTTCTCGTATGCTAATTTGCGTGGGGGATGACTGTGGCCGGCTCGGTTGTGCTCCATGGGATTGCGCTCCTAAACGGCGGCTCCTCCGCCACGCTAGCGAATTACTGGCAGCACAATTAATATAACGTGATTTCCCATCTAGTCCAGTCCCTTCAGGACTGAACACTGAATGCTTTCTCCCCATTTCGGCTATAGATTATGTTTGCCTCATGATTTGTCTAGAGTACTGCTGTAAGCACCGAATCTTTAAATGTGCAGCGGTTGTAATGAATGTCAGGCCTTCTCGTTCCGCTGCTATAAAAATGTATACTGTTGTGGCGTATGGAATGTGTTTGGTATAAAGATGTGGATGACTGATGCTTTACGACGCCTCTCCTGCATACCTTAATGTAACGCACATGGTTATAGGTCATATGCCTCCATCTTATACGTTTTTTTTTTTTATGAATAATTGCATTTTTGCCAGGCTGAGGCCTCGGGCATGGGCTCTTGTCACCCAGAGTGAGGAGTTTATCTCTTTAGATGCAAGCTGGCACTGGACAGTGCCCGCATTGGCTGGTCCATGTCCCTTCTGCTCCAGGGCTTTCTTATCAGGCGCTGGGGGGAATGGGACATTTACCCTAACGTGGCCTGGCTGTGGGTAAGACCAGGCGATTTCTGTACAAAGTTATTCTATCACTTTCTCTAACCCTCTTCTATTTTCCCTTTACCCCACTCTCCACTCCCTTGCCCCTTCTCCCTCTTTTATCTCGTAGGGGGTGGCGGGAGGAGGCGGTCCGAATTCATAGGCAAGACACGGGGACGAGACACGGCCTATACATAGCGGTCCACCATAGTTTGACACATGCCCATTAAATTGGTTTCACTTAATGTAAAGGGCCTAAACGCACCCAAAAAAAGGCGGATCTTATTTAGGGAACTTAAACGTTTAGACCCGGATATAGCTCTTATACAGGAGACACATCTTCCCAGATCGGCCAAATTCGCACTTAAAGACCACACTTATAACACCACCTTTGAAGCGAGAGCCCTCAACAAGAGGAATGGCATCGCCATCCTAGTGCATCGGAGATGCCCGATTAGCCTCCATAGAGTTAGTACGGACCCAGCAGGACGTAGCGTACACCTGTCAGGTTCCCTGTTCTCCCACACGATCCACATCTCCAATGTTTACGCTCCCAACGACCCTTCCAAAGAGTTTTGGGCAGACCTCGCCAAAGTTGTCACTACACTCCCGAATGGTATGGTGATAGTGGGCGGAGACTTTAATGCAGCCCCATCCCCGGCGGCAGACAGGGGGCCATGCAGAGGACTCCCACGGTCCCATAGAAGAGGAGGCCAGGACAAGCTGCTTCATACGTTTATACAACAGTCGGGCCTTATCGACATCTGGAGAGCCCAGCACCTGGACACGAACGACTACACGTTTTATTCACAGCCCCATAACACGTATTCCAGGATCGACTTGTTCCTGGTCAACCCCCAGACTGTTTCTAGGATTGTGGACTCCACGGTGGGATCCATATCCTGGTCGGACCACGCGGATGTCTCCATTACCCTGGACAAACTGAGCGCGGCAACTCCATGGACGTGGAGACTGAATAATTCCCTGTTGAGGGACCCGGAGATAGTTGAAATTGTACGCAGGGAACTGGCCGACTACTTCCTTAGAGAAGCCGCATCGGGGGTATCTAAAGCCGTAATATGGGCGGCACATAAGTCTGTCATTCGGGGAATACTCATGAGGGAAGCGACCTTAAAGAAACGCCGAAAAACCCAATTGCTGACATCGCAGTTGAGCGCTCTGAGATCGGCGGAACAGAGACACAAGTCGGATCCCACACGGACCAACTTGGACACAGTACAAGAGTTGAGGCACAGTATTCGCGACTTACTTATGGAGGATACCACGAGAGCGGTCTTGTGGTCTCGGCGGTCCTTTTATGAGAAGGCCAATAAAATGGACACCTTGTTGGCAAGATCCCTCAGGCCGCGCCCGCGGAACACGCATATTACAAGGATTAAAGATGCTGCGGGAGCGTACCGGACGGATCCCAATGATATCGCCAAAATATTCTCAGAATTTTACTCTGACCTATACAACCACTCCAGAGGTGAAGACACGGAACCTCAAAAACGTATGGAAGAGATTCGTGGTTTCCTATCGGGGATCCATCTCCCGACACTGAGCGAAGCCGATGCGACCACCCTTAGTAGCCAGATATCGGCGGAGGAGATAGACGCGGCGATATCAACTCTGAAGAGCAATAAGGCACCTGGTCCGGACGGCTTCGACGGAAGCTACTATAAGACTTTCCGGGAAGAACTGGTACCCCACCTTGAGTCATGGTTTAATATTGTCTTACTGCCAAAACCAGGAAAAGACGACTCCCTCCCGGAGAATTTCCGCCCGATATCTTTAATTAACCATGATTCCAAGATCCTAGCGAAGGTGTTAGCGATCAGATTGAACCCGATCCTCACTAGCCTGGTCCATCCAGACCAGGTGGGTTTCGTGCCGGGGAGGCAGTTGTTCGAGAATACGAGACGAAACATCGATCTCATAGAGAGACAAGCTCGACTACAGATCCCGACGTTGATGCTATCACTGGACGCTGAAAAAGCGTTCGACAGAGTTAAATGGCCGTTCCTATTCGAAACACTGCGTCATTTCGGGATGCCGGATCGTTTTATCACGACAATACAAGCCTTATACACTAATGTCAGGGCACAGGTTAGGATAACGGGAGCGAGGTCGATCCCATTCCCGCTGAGCAACGGCACGAGACAGGGCTGTCCCCTGTCGCCGCTGCTATTCGTCCTATCATTGGAACCGCTCATGCAAAAGATACGCACCACCCCAGAGATCGAGGGCATCGCGATACGGGGACAGGAATACGTAATCTCGGGCTTCGCCGATGACGTACTACTGTCATTGACGGCTCCGTTGAAGTCAATGACAGCCCTGCAGAAGATATTGGCAGATTACGGCATGGTGGCCGGTTACAAGGTTAACCTCCACAAGTCGTCCGCACTCCCCATAGGGATGAGCGATGCCGAGATTACGCACATCGGGAGAGTATTTAACGTCCAAGTGGTGAGGGATCATATTAAATACTTAGGCATCTGGCTAACAGCCAACCCCTCCCTGCTACACCAACAGAACTACGTGCCCCTAATTAGACAATTAATGCGTGACCTGGAGGTGTGGGTAGATAAACCTATTTCGTGGATCGGGAGGATTCATTCGGTAAAAATGAATATCTTGCCTCGGATACTTTTTCTCTTTCAAGCCCTCCCGATACACTTGACCAAATCCAGCTTGGGGCCGCTCCAACAGGCAATCGGTAGGTTTATCTGGCACAACAGGAAACATAGGACGTCGCGAAATATACTTTACAGGGCGAAAGAGAGGGGGGGCCTGGGGCTGCCAAATCTTTATTATTACTATGTGGCGGCCCAATTAGCCCAGATTGTGTTGTGGCATACACCCCCTGACGAGAGGCGGTGGGTGGACTTAGAATCCTCTTTGTTGAACCCGGACCTCCCCCAATTCCTCATATGGACCCCAAAAGAATTTAGACCCCTAGACAGAGTCCCGTGCCAAGCGGTTCAGACCTCCTTGAAGGTCTGGGACACGAACGCCCTTAAACATGACCTGACTGCCGCTTTATCCCCGATGACTCCGTACTTGAGAAATAGAGATTTCCCTCCAGGTATGCGGGCCCGAGACTTTAAAGGCTTGGAAACCGCGGGACTGCAGAGACTGCATCATCTATATGTTAATCAGTCTATGATCTCCTTCGAGGATTTGAACGGCAGGACCCCGCTGAAGCCTTTTGACTACTTCCGTTATATTCAACTTCGGGATTATGCCCGAGCTGCCAGGATCAAACGAGCGGCACAGATGCCCTTTACGTTCGAGAAGATATGCTCCAGGGAACAGTTTCCGAGAGGACTCATCTCCTGCATATACGCACACCTGAGTACGCACACCTCGGAATGGGGGACCATAAAATACACTGATCAATGGGAAGCGGACTTAAACGAAGTGTTAGAAGGAGCTGAGTGGCAAGAAATTTGGGAAGCAGCCGCGACCTCGTCAGTGTGCGTACCCCTGCAAGAACAATCGTATAAGACCCTTTTCCGATGGTATGCCACCCCGGCGACACTTTTCCGCATGGGAAAGGTTCCGACGGACGTATGCTGGAGAAGCTGCGGCCAGAAGGGTACGTATATTCATATGTGGTGGGAATGCCCGATAGTGCAGATATACTGGAAGAAAATAGCGACGTTATTAGGAGATGTATTTGACAGGGTGGTGGAGCAAGACCCGTGGGTATTCCTGTTATCGAGATCCCTAGAGAATTGGTCACGAACAGAACAGACCCTCCTCCACAGAATAACCCTAACCGCAAGGTGAGCCTTGGCGCAAACGTGGCTACAGAGCGACACCCCACCTTAGCATTCACAAAACATAAAATAAAGGACACATATCTGATGGATAAACTGACGGCTCAGGTTAGGGGGACTATCAGGAAATTCGAAAAGATCTGGGACCCGTGGGTTAACAGCATAGCTAACGACTGAGATGTAACCAGACAAGATTGTTCTTGATTAAAACCCCGCCACACTAACGAAGTTGGGAGGTTTGGACTCCCACCGTCCCACTTGTATCTTATGTCGCAGAGCGATTGCTCACAGGGACGCCTAGGACAGATAACTGGTGGAGGGGGATCACTCCCCCTTCCCTATTATCGTTACTGGAACAGAGGTGCTGCTCGGACCGACCTCCTTCCCATAATCCGCCTCATTCCCACTCGCCTTCCCTCCCTTTTTTCCTTCCCTTTCTCCTTTCTTTTTTCTCCCCTCTTTATATCTGCATATCTCCTTTTACTCGAATCTTCGAGGAAACTTACCTTCTTTCCTACCTTTGAAATCCCGATATTTTGAACTATCTTATGAGACCAGCATAAGGGTTTGCTTGCAGCCGCCGGGGTTATGGGGGGCTTGCCGTACAGCTAGAGATGCAAATGCGATTATTCATAACTCCCTTAGTTGCATAGTATTGTGAATACATTACGATAGTTCCTTGTTATATCTTGTTGTTTTAAGATTTAAAAAAAACTAAAAACACTTTGCGAGATGTACAGCGATACTTAAGATCGCTTTATCAGGACTGGAAATTATGGGCAACACCATATTGGACGAGCATGGACATTGGAATGTGACACTTGCACAGTGCGTCGTCACGGAAGAGGTTATCATGGAATACCATTAACATTACATAGTTGCACACCATCATACCGTATTTCCGTTCTGTACTGTTGCTTTTATGTATGATATGTATCTGCTGTCTTGCAAAGAAAAAATAAAGAATATAAAAAAAAAAAAATAGCTACTTTTAGCAGTTGCAGACAAGAAACTTATACCGTTAAAGATGATGGGAAAGGCCAAGTAAGACATATATAGTGTATATAGTAATCAAGGTTGGAAAAAAACAAAAAAAAACAAAAGGGATCTGTTCTGCTGTTGATTCAAAACAAGCCATTTCCAATTGTGTCACAAAAAACTGGAGTTGAACCATCACACTACAGCACCCTTAATCAAGGTGCACAAAACAGTAGAGGTATAAAGTGAAAAACCTAGACCGTGCCTACAAATTTGGACAAATTCAGTTTTTGACAACTGAATAAGTTTTCAATACCTTTTTGAGACTAAATAAATCTGAATTTTATTAACAGTTTATAGACAATGTTGCAGTATTACATCTAACTGGATATTTAATTTTTAGTTCCATTTAAGAGATTTTCCCTGAATTTTGCAATTCAGATGCACATTTCTTAATAATGAGCAAAATACGGCCTAATTTAGATTTAGAGTCAGTGTGTGTTTTAGAACATAATAAAACAAACAAGAGCGCAGAAATATACATACATACACACATGCATGTCAATATATATATATCTCAATGTACAAGTTAAGAATTATAATTTTAGAAATCTGAGCTGATGCCAATATATATAATAATATATAAATAATATATATTTGTAGTTGGAGACAAACGGAGTTATAGTAGTCGTGCTGTAAGTTGGTTGTGGCAGGCCGAAACTGACATTCCGGCAGGCCAATAAAGAGAGGGTCCACCAAAATTGAATTGCTTGATAAAGGGAGCAGTGGGTTGGCTGTGCCAGGCAGTAATCAGCCCAGAGGAAAGGGAGGCATATGTATTAATATGCTGGGTAACTCTGCCCACAACTTCTAGCGCTGCTTACAGGGTCGGCCTTCCTATTTGTGGTCAGGGACAATAAGTATAGTTATAATAAGTCGGTTGTAGTGTGCCAAAGCCGACATTTAATAAGTGTCGACATTACATAGCCACATCAATGCCACTGACAATTGGTCTGCCTGGTGGTTTAACTCAATGAATATTGATATTTGAGTAGACTGGTTGCAATTTAGTATGGTCTCGATTTGAAGTATCAGACTAACATACTTAGATGAGGGCAGTGTATATGGCTGTATAACCATAGAACAGACATAATTATGACTGACTAAAACAAAAATGGCATCAACTGGCATAAACTCCTTAGTGGAAAAAAAAAAAAAAAACACTGAGGAAACTATTCAAACAAATATTAGAAAGGTACATTGGGTAATAAATATAAAGTAAACAAATTGAAACCAATGTGGCTTAGTAGAGACGTAAACAACCATAAAATTACAGGAAAAATTACTGAAAAAATGGGTAATAAGTGTGTGGTTTATAAGGTACAGGGTGCTCTTAAAGGAAGATAATCTGTTCCCATACCAGATATATACATATAATAAAAAAATAAGAAGTGATCCCAAGGCACACCACAGTTTTGCACATAAAAAGAGTATTTATTCATGCATAGAAAATACAACAAGATATCATTATAGCAGAGAGAAAGTGCATAGTACTTTTGGGGTTTCATTTCTCCTGCTCTTGGTCAGTATACCTTTTTTAATGGGTTTTTGCATTTAGCACCTTACTTACATTGTGGTTTTGGTACTATATACTGGTTTAGCACTACACTATGCACTTTCTCTCTGCTATAATGATATATTGTTGAATTTTCTATGCATAAATAAATACTCTTTATGTGCAAAACCGTGGTGTGCTTATTTTGTATTAGTAGAGAAGTAAAACAAGAGATTAAAAATAAGAAAGGGGCATTTAAAATCGGACAAAACAGAGGCATCTTATATAAGAAAGCCAATAATGCTTGCAAAAAAGTTACTCAAGAGGCTAAACTAGAAAATGAGAAATTGATAGCCAAAGAATGCAAAACCAAGCCCCCAATTTTTTTCAAGTACATTAATTCTAAAAAAAAAAAAAAATGAAAGTGTAGGTACACTGGAAACAGAGATGGGTCTGTTAGTTAATGAAGACCAGGAAAAGGCAGAAATTGTAAATATCTTTTTCTTCAGTATATATTAATAAGGATCCTATGGCAAGAGATATGCAAATGATTGCTGCAAAAAAACTTGCAGATAACCTGTGATTGGATGACTCGAGACAAGGTGCTACAGCAGTTAAAGAAAATTAACGTAAATAAAGCTCCGCATCCGGACGGTATTCACCCACGAATACTTAAGGCGCTAAGTGGGGAAATAATTGAACCTCTGTAGTTAATATTTCAAGATTCCTTTGTTTCAGGTATTGTACCGGAGGATTGGAGGAAGGCAGATGTCATTCCTATATTTAAAAAGGGTTCAAAATCCTTGCCTGGAAATTATACACCTGTGAGCTGAACATCTGTGGCTTGGACGATATTTAAAGGGCTATTAAGGGATAATATTCAGGAATTCATTGGGAAGAACTTTGTTATTAGTAATAATCAGCATGGTTACATGAAACATAGGTCATGTCAAACTAATCTGATTGCATTCTAGGAAGAAGTAGAAGTATAGATCAGGGTGTTGCAGTGGATGTGATCTACTTGCATTTTGCCAAGACATTTGATACGGTTCCTATATATAGGTTAGTCTTCAAACTAAAAGAAATTGGTCTAGATCAGCGTTTTCAAATTGGTGTTCCGTGGAAGCCTAGGGGTCCGCACAGCTATGCATACCTGCCTGCCGCAACCCCACCATCAGTCACTGCCGTATTCACGTCTCCATTCCAACAGCCATTTAACGTGGATCATGCCAACTGAACTAAGTGAACTTTAGTCTACGGCAAAAATGGCTGCCACCATATGATGGAAGGGACTTTCTGTTGTGGTTGGCAGGAGAGGAACTTCCGTCGCCATATTGTTGGCAAAGTACAGGCATTAAATAGACTCCGTGATGTGCACAGTGTGCAACAAGCACAGGAGAGGTAAATCATGTCTTGAATAAATGGTCACTGAGAACCGTTTAGCCATAGATATGTTATTTTTGTTATAGTATTTTAGGAGTAATTATTTACCATGCACCACAGAGACAGCCTCTGGCATTTCCCATTTTAATTTTTATGTTATGTGTACATTTTTCACAGGCAGCTAGTAATATATTTATATAGGTTTAATAAATATAAATTAATTCGATGTTGCTATAGAACTATAGAAACGTTTCTGAATCTCTGTTTCAGTGTTAAAGTGGTTGGTTCAACTGTTAAAACAGTTTTGTTTGTGACAGTCAAAGCACCATAACCACTGTTTATCAGTATCCTTTGCCGTGAGATACTGTACTACAATTTTTTTTGCGTTAAGACGGACTACAAATTGTGCTAACTTGATGTTCTTTTTAAGAGCTTTATGATTCCCTTTTATTCCAGAAGTTTAGTCCTTAAGGGGTTAAAGCTGTAGCTAGTGTATCTTGCATAGTACTATATAAAGAATGCTAATTAGGAGATTGTATTTACGCTCTAGCATTTATTTCTGTCTGATGCATCTCGGCACAATTTACAGTCATATTCCCCAAATGCATTTCATTTATTTTCATTTAAAGGGACACTATAGTCACCTGAACAACTTCAGCTTAATGAGGTTGTTTAGGTGAGTGCTACAGCTACCCGGAGCCTTTTTCTTGTAAGCACTGTATTTTCTGAGAAAATGCAGTGTTTACATTGGAAGCTTGGAACACCTCTTGTTGCAGTCAATCAGACGGCCACCAGAGGGACTTCCGAGTTCAGAGGCCCTAAAAAGGCCTCTCGTCCGATGCATTCTGGGTGAATGCATCAGATGGGCTATCAGCACACAAAGCACTGTGAACGCGCTTTGTGTGCTGATAGCCTGTCAGCACTGCTGTGGGCGTGGCTTCAGCTAACAGCTTCAGCTTCAGCTGACAGCTGAAGCCCGAACCCACAGGGACGCTTACTGTCCACAATAGTGGTTGAAGGGGGGGGGGGGGGAGACCTACTCTCCTTCCCCCCCCCGGCCCCCACCGCTGTGCGGCGGGTGGGGGCCCTAAAATTATCAATAAGGGGGGGACCTACTGTCCCCCCCCCCGGCCCCCACCCCTGTGCGGCGGGTGGGGGCCCTAAAATTATCGATAAGGGGGGACCTATTGTCCCCCCCGGCCCCCACCCCTGAGCGGTGGGTGGGGGCCCTAAAATTATCGATAAGGGGGGGGACCTACTGTCCCCCCCCGGCCCCCACCCCTGTGCGGCGGGTGGGGGCCCTAAAATTATCGATAAGGGGGGGACCTACTGTCCCCCCCCGGCCCCCACCCCTGTGCGGCGGGTGGGGGCCCTAAAATTATCAATAAGGGGGGGACCTATTGTCCCCCCCCGGCCCCCACCCCTGAGCGGTGGGTGGGGGCCCTAAAATTATCAATAAGGGGGGACCTACTGTCCCCCCCGGCCCCCACCCCTGAGCGGTGGGTGGGGGCCCTAAATACAAAGGGGGGGGGGACCCTAGTTAACCCTCCCCCCCCCCCCAAAAAAAAAATATCTCCCTACCTACCCCCCTCACCCTAAAAATAATGAGGGGGGGAACATTAACTAAAAACCTGTAAAAAAAAAAAAAAAAAAGAGAAAAAAAACTTACCATTCGATGTTTTCTTTCTTCTAAAATCTTCTTTCTTCAGCCCAAAAAAGGCTAAATAAAAATCCATAATAACCGACGCAATTAAAAAAAAAAATAAAAAAAAAAACGAGCGCAAAAAAAAAAAATCCATCTTCACCCATGGAGGGCTCCGCGCAGACTGAGCTACGCAGGGTGGGGAAGGCTTATAAAGCCTTGCCCCGCCCTGCAATTAGGCTAAGAACACTGATTGGTGGGTTTAAACCAATCAGAGTGCTCTTTGTCATTTTACAAGCGTGGGAAAGTTCTTTGGAATTTTCCCACGCTTGTAAAATGACACAGAGCACTGTGATTGGATGGATTTCAAGCCATCCAATCACAGTGCTCTGTGTCATTTTACAAGCGTGGGAAAGTTCTTTGGAATTTTCCCACGCTTGTAAAATGACACAGAGCACTGTGATTGGATGGCTTGAAATCCATCCAATCACAGTGCTCTGTGTCATTTTACAAGCGTGGGAAAATTCCAAAGAACTTTCTGTCAGGGTACTCACCTGTGAGACAGACGGCCAGACGTGGTCGCCCCTGGAATTCCCAACAGGGGACTTGAACCGGGGTACTTATCTATCCCAGTCCTGCTCTCTGCCTCTGAGCCACAGCAGCTTTACCTGAGACTTCTGATTCCGGTCTTGTTCATCCTGGCTTGGCTACTACACCGGGGGCTGCACCATGACTTGTCTGCTTCTCACCTGACTCTGATCTTCATTAGCAGGGTATTTAAACCCAGCCTCGCCCTGCACTCATTGTCAAGTCTTTGATCTGTGTTCCTGTGTCGTACCAGTGTTCCTGTTTATTCTGCTTCGTATATTTGACCTCGGCTTGTGACTACGTTTATTCTAACCTCTGGCATCCTTTGACCTCGGCTATCCCTCGACTATCCTGCTGGTTCTGTCCTTGCCTGTCCTGCGAATTTGGTACTGCATCCTGCACAGCCCCCGTGCACAGACCCACAGGCCAGGTGAATTCTTACCTGACCACCTCGGCCTGTGGCTATCTGCAAGGGTGAGCGACATATCTGCGCTACAGACTCCCAACTCAGGTAAGACCCTGACAAAAGACTTGACCATTATGGAGTCCGCAGAAATGTGCTCACCCTCACTCCAGCAAGTGTCCAGCCTGGCCCAGATTGTTTCGGAGTTGCAGCAGGAACTTTTTTCTCTTAAAGGCGCAGTACATCCAGCTCCGGAACCCTTTGTCATCATGCCCGACAGATTTGATGGTAACTACACGTCCTTCCAGTCATTCAGGATGGATTGCGAGGTATTGTTCTCTTTAAAGCCTCGAACTTACGCCACGGATTTCATCAGGGTCAGAGCGGCTATCAACCTGTTGTCTGGACGCATTAAAGTTTGGGCTTACCAAATGTTGCAGAGGAAGAGTCCTGTCCTTGTCAGCTGGGAGTCCTTTATTATTGCTTTGGACTCACAGTGCAGGACCACTAAGCCCAAGCCAGCTCCACCTACTAAAAAATCGCGGAGTCTACGTCACCACACCCCGGTGATACCCTCTTATGATCCAGTTCCCAGGAGAACTCCAGAGGTATCCTGTGTTCAACTTGATCCTGAGGAACCTATGCAAATTGGACGTGTCCACTGCAAAGTCACACCGGGGGAGAGGGACCGAAGGAGAAGCCATGGTCTGTGTTTTTACTGTGGAGAAGGTGGACACTTCATTACGCTTTGTCCTGTTCGCCCTCCTAGACCTCCTGCTCCAGAGTCGTCTGCCTTTACTACCAAAGTTGCTTCCTGTATTACCACCACTACTTCCTGCCCACTTGAAAAGGATTTACCTAAGGATTGTGTCATTGCTTCTAATGGCACTACGGTCTGTAAAAAAGACTTGGAAGTGTTCGAAAAAGCACTGCTAGCTGCGAGCACTGTCCCTCCCGAAGTTGTGGAAGTTTTTGTCACCCCTACCCGGAACCTAGACCGATCGTCAGCTGTACCAGAAGCTGGTACTGGGAAATCCCGAGCTAATCAGGGATCCCATACTGAGGACTTTCACTATGGGGACTCGACGGATTCTGAGAGTGACTCTGGAGAGACGGATTGTTTCAATGAGGAGCCTACCTACGCCCAGAGGTCGTTTTTGAAGGGGGAGGTACTGTCAGGGTACTCACCTGTGAGACAGACGGCCAGACGTGGTCGCCCCTGGAATTCCCAACAGGGGACTTGAACCGGGGTACTTATCTATCCCAGTCCTGCTCTCTGCCTCTGAGCCACAGCAGCTTTACCTGAGACTTCTGATTCCGGTCTTGTTCATCCTGGCTTGGCTACTACACCGGGGGCTGCACCATGACTTGTCTGCTTCTCACCTGACTCTGATCTTCATTAGCAGGGTATTTAAACCCAGCCTCGCCCTGCACTCATTGTCAAGTCTTTGATCTGTGTTCCTGTGTCGTACCAGTGTTCCTGTTTATTCTGCTTCGTATATTTGACCTCGGCTTGTGACTACGTTTATTCTAACCTCTGGCATCCTTTGACCTCGGCTATCCCTCGACTATCCTGCTGGTTCTGTCCTTGCCTGTCCTGCGAATTTGGTACTGCATCCTGCACAGCCCCCGTGCACAGACCCACAGGCCAGGTGAATTCTTACCTGACCACCTCGGCCTGTGGCTATCTGCAAGGGTGAGCGACATATCTGCGCTACAGACTCCCAACTCAGGTAAGACCCTGACACTTTCCCACGCTTGTAAAATGACAAAGAGCACTCTGATTGGCTCAAACCCACCAATCAGAGTGTTCTTAGCCTAATTGCAGGGCGGGGCAAGGCTTTATAAGCCTTCCCCACCCTGCGGAGCTCAGTCTGCGCGGAGCCCTCCATGGGTGAAGATGGATTATTTTTTTTTGCGCTCGTTTTTTTTTTTTTTTTTTTTAATTGCGTCGGTTATTATGGATTTTTATTTGGGGCTGAAGAAAGAAGATTTTAGAAGAAAGAAAACATCGAATGGTAAGTTGATTTTATCTCATTTTTTCTTTTTTACAGGTTTTTAGTTAATGGTCCCCCCTCATTATTTTTAGGGTGAGGGGGGTAGGTAGGGAGCTATTTTTTTTTGGGGGGGGGGGGGGGAGGGTTAACTAGGGTCCCCCCCCCCTTTGTATTTAGGGCCCCCACCCACCGCTCAGGGGTGGGGGCCGGGGGGGACAATAGGTCCCCCCCCCGCCGCACAGGGGTGGGGGCCGGGGGGGGACAATAGGTCCCCCCCCTTATTGATCATTTTAGGGCCCCCACCCGCCGCACAGGGGTGGGGGCCGGGGGGGGGACAGTAGGTCCCCCCCCTTATTGATAATTTTAGGGCCCCCACCCGCCGCACAGGGGTGGGGGCCGAGGGGGGACAGTAGGTCCCCCCTTATTGATAATTGTAGGGCCCCCACCCGCCGCTCAGGGGTGGGGGCCGGGGGGGGACAGTAGGTCCCCCCCTCATTGATAATTTTAGGGCCCCCACCCGCCGCACAGGGTTGGGGGACAGTAGGTCCCCCCCCTTATTGATAATTTTAGGGCCCCCACCCGCCGCTCAGGGGTGGGGGCAATAGGTCCCCCCCCTCATTGATAATTTTAGGGCCCCCACCCGCCGCACAGGGGTGGGGGCCGGGGGGGGGACAGTAGGTCCCCCCCCTTATTGATAATTTTAGAAAGCGAGCTGAGCTGTCAGTCAGACAGCTCAGCTCGCGAACGCGCATTCCGCGCACATGCGCGGTAAAGCGCTCAGGTTCTTCATAGGGCGGCATTCAATGCCGCTCTATGAAGAACGCGATTGGTGCAGCGCGAAGCCGTCCCATTGGGCCCCGCGATTTCGTCATTTTGACGAAAAAGGGGGCGCGGCCTAGCGGGGAGCTCGGCGCTGGAACGGAGGTAAGTTTTTAATATAAAAACACCGAATTTTTTTTTTTTAATTAATGAAAGTTACCTACCTGTATTTTCCCCTATAGTCCTTTTTCTGGTATAACCAGGACTGTAAATTAAAACAAGTCATGGTTTGTTTCTCCAAACATTAGTTCAAGTGACCGCCCTTCCAGGACAAGTCCAAGCTTCCCCAACTCTATTCCAATTATATACGGTTAGTATCTAGTTTCTTTCCTAGGTTTGTCCTTGTCATTTTTCATACTTCTGGGGGTTTAGGTTAGAAGTCAATCATTATAACATGTTTTAGGAACAAGTAGGGGTCATTCTTACCGACCACGTCCTACAGGCCAATAGCAGGTATCTGTGAAAAAACAAACAAACAAAAAAAAACCAAAACACAGTTTGGTAGTAACGCAAGGTTAACAAACCCTTGCCAATTAGGTATAATTCCATATGCCTCTTCGCCTTTAGTTGAGTGATCCCGCAAGGCCAACACTCATCCCTACTATCAGATGTACAAGCCCAATCGGCCCAACGCATAGTTATCACCTTGCATCAGGTTATAGTTAGGGCCTCACTTGTCATGGTCAATCGATATTAAAATCTTATACGTGTCACCGAGAGGCCAACACCCTAATGGGTTTCACACGGGTTTCGTTGCACTCCCCACAGGAATTCTGGAATGCCCCAACCTACAGTCAGCACTCACTGACCCTAGTAGTCTACAGGAACTACTCTATAAAGAAATCGACAAAGGTTTCATAATTGGGCCATTTACAACCCCACCTTTCACCTCCTGGAGAACGAACCCTCTAGGCATAGCTACAGGGAAGTTTAATAATAAAAATACTCATCATTGATTTTTCAGCACCTCACTCTCCCATGACACCTAGCTTAAATGCATTGATACCATCCGAGGATTTCTCTTTACAATGTGCAAGAATAGACGATGCCATACAAGCTATCATTAACTCAGAGTAAAACAGATATTGCAAATGCATTCAAACTACTGCCAATCCATCAATCACTCTGACACCTGCATGGCGTTAAGTGGGAAGACAAGTACTATTTCGCAACCAGACTAACTTTTGGCTCCAAAAGTAGCCCCAAGATTTTTGATATTTTCGCCGAAACTTTGACCTGGCTCCTACTTAACAAATGCAGATGTCCAGTAATCATTCACTATTTGGACGATTTACTCTATATTGAACCACACCACTTCATACTAAGCAGCCTACATCACATGCTGTCACTGTTTGAGGATTTAGGAGTTCCAGTAACCCCGGACAAAACAGAAGGTCCCAACACTGAGATTACATTCCTGGGGATAACACTTAATTCAGTTTCAATGCAAGCTAGCCTGCCTCGAGAAAAGGTAGATAGAATTCTAGCATATATCGATATCTGCACTGTAACGGACCGTTTTGCACACAAGAGGTTAAAAAACGTTTAGGTGATATTCCCCTTTTCAGATGCACAGACAGCTACTGCAAGCACCAATCTCCCGAATTGCAAACACACAAATTCACCAATCTCCCGAACTGGAACCAGGGGATGCTCCAAACTCCCGAACAGGAAACACACAAATTCACCAACTCCCAAACACACGAATACTGTTAAACAGCCGAACAGGAAAAACCATATGAACAGCTTACACTCATGGCAATCAGCATACAATCCAATTCCCCCAATGATGAGACGACACTTCATTTTGAGGGTCAAGCAGAACTGATTTACTGGGGCTACCTGCCCGGCTTTTATGCAGGTCTCCCACCTGGTGGACACTCCCCTAGGGGACCAGATGGAAGACTGGGAAACATATTGGACTTTGACCAATCACAAGCTTACAATCCCACAATGCATCACAATCCCTCCTCTCTGTTCTGGAGATAATTGGGAAGTAATCCAATTATCTCCAAGGACAGAGGCAAAACTCCATTAACCACATGGCAGACAAAGGACAATAAAAGACAAAAATACATACTGTTACATTTATCACATAGAACATGCACATTCTACCTATCCCCAGATAGCTTAGATTTGAGCGCACATTATTACCGGATAGCGCTCAGATCACATACATACAGTTCAATCGCCATGGAGCCAAAGTCTTTAATACAGTCTTTCAGTATATGGCTGGGCTCCATGGCATAGCTATCTGGGGTAGCATGGCTTTAACAGTCCGCAGAAAGGCACGAACCAGGCTTTCTGCAGGGAAAAGGAATAGTGTTAAACATGGGGCCATAGTCCAGTGGCAGGAGGCAGGTGACCAGGCTCCTCCAGTGGCCAGTGGCGAGGTTGGTTCCGCCACATGCACCTCACAAGGGTCTTGCACCAAGAAAGAGCTACAGTCACTTCTTGGGTCACTCAATTTTCGTGATGAGGATAATTCCACAGGTGAGGTAATTTATTTCCAGAATTCTCTCTCTCTTAAACGGTCTCCCCGATGACTATTCCAGAACTAAGAAGAACCAGCTAGAGCCGATTTAAAAATGTGGCATTTATTTCTATCCTCTTGGAATGGCAGGTCATTAATTTCCCGGTAATTTAGATTGACACATCAGGAGCCATAGGTTATGTAGCGATTTTTGGCAATGACTGGGTATACGACTCTTGGCTACCAGAGACTACCTCACTAGAAAATTTCAATACAACCTCAGCATTGTGTGAAATTTTCCCGATTGTAGCTGCAGCACACATTTAGGGTAAAGAGTGGAGAGGTAAATCAGTGAGGTGCTTTTCAGACAACTTGGCAGCATGTAACATTTTTAATAAAGGCCGCTCTCAGTCCCTTAACATCATGAACTTAGTAAGGAAACTTACCCGGTTAGCGACAAATCTGCAGTTCTGCCTAAATTGTATTCACGTTCCAGGCGTTCAGAATAACACAGCTGACGCACGCTCACGTTCTAATTTGCAGGAATTTTTCAGAGTCCACCTGACAGCAAACCTACAACCCAAAGAACCTCCACAGTTCACAGACCTAATAATGCTCTAAATACCCTGTTAAGTCACAGTAGGTCGCTCGCACAGGCTGGTTTGTCACTCAGTACTAAGAAAGCCTATGCCAGAGCATATGATCTGTTCAAAAAATTTGTACGTGATTACCATGTAATAAATGTTTTTTCCATAGAAACTATGGTTGCGTTCACAACATTTTGCCACATATCTCTAAAATTAGCATACAATACAATCAAACTTTACTTAACAGGCATACAACACTACATGTTAACTATTTATCCAAACAAAGCTCCATTCCTAGCCTCTTACCCAGTCAAAAGTGTCCTTAGAGGCGTTCAGAGACTAACAATTCATAATCCAATTAAAACACTTCCAATAGATAGTAATTTATTTAGGAACATCTCCGATCTACTAGACGAGACCCCTTTTGAAAATATCACTAATCTGATAATCAAATCCGCAGCCCGTTTAGCCTTTTACTGTTTCCTTAGACCCATGGAATTTTCTGTGGAGAAGGCATCCAACTTTAAGTCATGCCTTAAGAGAAAACACCTAACTAAAAGTAAACGACCACTATATTCTGTCAATATCTCATACCAAAACAAGCCAGACTGGCCCCCCCGTAGAGATTAAATATTACCCTACCTCTACCAAGTGGTATTCACATATTGGATAACTTAGTCAAGACACAGCTTACACAACTGACCCCGAATCCCCACTATTAGCCATTCAAGGGAAGCCCCTAACCACCATACATACGCACATTGTTACTCAGACTGGGACACAACCCGCATTCATTCTCTGGCCATTCATTCCGTATTGGGGCGGCCACAGCAGCTTCCAGTAATCACGTACCAACACATATCATTTACAACAGGTACATCCCTAATCCAGAAAAAGAAATCAGATTAGCTTTCCATGAAATGTCTAAATAATGTTGTGCTAAATAAAATATGTCTGGCAAAAGAAATTGTTTTCCTAAATTTTTGCCCTCTTTTTTACAGGTCTAACCTCATGTCAGTTTCGGCACACCTCAACCGACTTTTGTTCTTATTAATTTACATTATATCATAACCTTACATAGTTACATAGTTAGATAGCTGAAAAGAGACTTGCGTCCATCAAGTTCAGCCTTCCTCACACCCGTTTTTTGCTGTTGATCCAAAAGGCAAAAACAAAATAAAAATAAAAAATAAAAAAAAAAACCCAGTTTGAAGCACAATTTTGAAACAAGCTAGGACAAAAAATTCCTTCTTGACCCCACAATGGCAGTCAGATTTATCCTTGAATCAAGCAGTTATTACCCTACATTGAAAGATTATATCCTTGAATATTCTGTCTTTGCAAGTATGCATCTAGTAGCTGTTTGAACATCTGTATGGACTCTGATAAAACCACTTCTTCAGGCAGAGAATTCCACATCCTGATTGTTCTTACAGTAAAAAAACCTTTCCTTTGCCTTAGACGAAATCTTCTTTCTTCCAGTCTAAACGCATGGCCTCGTGTCCTATGTAAAGTCCGGTTTGTGAATAGATTTCCACACAATGGTTTGTATTGGCCCCGAATATATTTGTATAATGTTATCATATCCCCTCTCAGGCGACGTTTTTCTAAACTAAATAGGTTTAAATTTGTTAACCTTTCTTCATAGCCGATATGTTCCATTCCTTTTATTAATTTTGTAGCCCGCCTCTGCACTTTTTCTAGTGCCATGATATCCTTCTTTAGAACAGGTGCCCAAAATTGCACAGCATATTCAATATGTGGTCTTACCAGTGATTTATAGAGAGGCAAAATGATATTCTCGTCCCGAGAATGAATGCCCTTTTTCATGCATGACAATACCTTACTGGCCTTGGCCACTGCTGATTGACATTGCACATTGTTGCATAGTTTGTTGTCTATAACAATTCCCAAGTCCTTTTCGTGTGTTGTTATCCCTAATTCACTTCCATTAAGGGTATACGTTGCTTGTGTATTCTTTACGCCGAAGTGCATAACTTTGCATTTTTCAACATTAAATTTCATCTGCCATTTGAGTGCCCAGTCCATCTAAATCCCTCTGCAGCAAAGTAATATCTTGCTCACATTGTATTATTTTACAAAGTTTTGTGTCATCTGCAAACACTGAAACATGAGTTTCAATGCTGTCTTCAAGATCATTTATAAAAATGTTAAATAGAAGGGGTCCCAGAACAGACCCCTGAGGGACACCACTTGCCACCTCTGTCCAGCTTGAAAATTTACCATTAACGACAACTCTTTGTATTCTGTTTTTAAGCCAATGTTCTACCCAAGAACAAGCATTTTCATCTAGACTGATTTCCTTGAGTTTGAACACTAATCTTCTGTGTGGAACTGTATCAAATGCCTTGGCAAAATCCAAATAGATCACATCCACTGCAACACCCTGATCTATACTTCTACTTACTTCTTCGTAGAACGCAATCAAGTTAGTTTGACATGACCTGTGCTTCATAAAACCGTGCTGATTTTTGCTGATAACCATATTCTTCTCAATGTGCCGTACACAAATCTAGACAGATAGATAGATGTACACACATACACTTGTCACATATGGTGGCAAATGCTGAATTTGTAATATGTTGCATACTCCATCAATGGTATTTGACTCCAAAAAGATTAGTTCTGCAGTACTGCATGGTGTAATAATGGAAATTTGCATATTAATGTATTTATAAAAGGAAATAATGTCAGTAGTTTTTATTATGACAGCAATAACCTGTTAGCATTCTGCCCTAAATATCCCGATGACCATCACTGGTCGTACAAATGGCAAGGTATAAATATCACATTCAAACTTGAACCTCTTACAGACCAATACTGGAAATGGTATATTTAGTAATCTGTGTAACTTGCCTGACAGTAGCCGACTCTTCTATTGTGTTGTCCATAAGCCACTAAGACATTGTACAAGTTGCTCTGTAAACATGGATTAGCAGTTTTACGAAACTGAACATTGTCAGGAAATGTTCTATTTAGATCTGCAAAGAAAAACAGAGAGAAGGCCAAAACGATTATACGTTATCTCCAATAGGACCAAGTTAGGCAATTCCCGTATTATTTTGAGAATTTGTCTTTGAACCTGAAGGAGTTAAAGGGACACTATAGACACCCAGACTACTTCAGCTCATTGAAGTGGTCTGGGTGCAGTTTCCCAGTTTCCTTAACCCTGCAAAGTCAATTATTGGAGTAAACCCTTTCAAGGTTTACTCCACAACTAGTGGCTGTGTACCAGACAGCCACTAGAGGGACTTCTGTGCCCCCGAATATATTTGTATAATGTTATCATATCCCCTCTCAGGCGCCATTTTTCCAAACTAAAAAGATTTAAATTTTTTAACCTTTCTTCGTAAATAAAGTGCTCCATT
This sequence comes from Pelobates fuscus, assembly GCF_036172605.1. NCBI lineage: Eukaryota > Metazoa > Chordata > Amphibia > Anura > Pelobatidae > Pelobates > Pelobates fuscus. Next base: position 322,364,523 of record NC_086317.1, on the reverse strand, counting down.
CCTTTTATCAATTTTGTAGCTCGTCTCTGCACTTTCTCTAGTGCCATGAAATCTTTCTTTAGAACAGATGCTCAAAATTGCACAGCATATTCAATGTGTGGTCTTACCAGCGATTTAAAAAGAGGCTAAATTATATTTTCATCCAGAGAATTTATGCCCCTATTTATACACGACAAAACCTTACTGGCCTTAGCAACTGCAGATTGACATTAGATATTGCTGCCTAATTTGTGGTCTATAACAATTCCCAAATCCTTTTCATGTGTGGTTATCCCTGATGCACTACCATTTAGGGTGTAAGTTGCTTGTGCACTCATGAGCCCGAAGTGCATAACTTTGCATTTCTCTACATTAAGTTTCATCTGCCATTTTAATGCCCAGTCCCCCAATCTATCCAAATCCCTCTCCAGCAAAGCAAGATCCTGCTCACATTTTATTACTTTACAAAGTGTTGTGTCATCTGCAAACACTGATACATGGCTTTCAATGCCTATTGCAAGATCATTTATAAATGCTGAATAGAAGCGGTCCCATATTATAGTGAGATGTATTACAGTGGAGCTCTAAAATATAAAATGTACATTACTCTGTGTTTTATAGTTAGGGAGCTTGTGATACACTAATTGACACATTACTTCAAGTTGTATTGTGTATGATCTTGTCACAGCATTACTGGAGAGTTTTATTGTTGTGGAGCTCTGTGATAAATGGAGAAGTAGCGCATTACTACAAATTTGTTTTCCAAAGAGGTCAAGGTAAATAGGTGTAATCCAGAGCCCCAAAGCAAAACCCATCACAGTATTATGTGACATACTCAGACTGCTCCTCTGTAATGTAGAGGCAGTCTGGCACTTCTGGCCTGTAGTTCTATTGGCTGCAGACCATAAGTAGCGGTCTTCCTAGCTCGGGATAATCAGAGCGCTGCAAGTCCCTGAGCTTGCGAGACAGTTACGCATAGTCTGTACCCAGTAGAGGAGCAGACCAAATTCAGATCAGCATGCTCCTCTCCCAACAGGAAAGGAGGAATGAATATTTGTTTTTAAATCATTATTAATTTAATAAAATTCCCTGTACAATCACTACACTCCTATACATGAATGACGGGGGAGAAGGGGGTGCTGTGGAGATTTTTTACACAGGACGCCTAAAGGCCGTCCCTACCTACTTTTCGCTACTCTTGTAATATCTCTGTAATACTGAAAAAAAAAAATCAATTAAAAAAACTGATTTACCAAAAGAAAGGACATCTCCAGCCAGCAAATGGTCCCCAATGACATGAATGTCCTTTCATTGATTTTTATTCTTTAAAATTAAAAAAAAAAGTGTAGCCAAAAAACATGACCAAAGCATTACCAGTAATAACTGCATCCTTTAGTTTTGCATCCTCATTCCCTTCATCCAGAATGCTTTGATAGTACCCAGGATTCTGTTCCATTTGGACCTGTGCTCCACTCACAATCATCCATATGTTACAGCGATGTTCATTTGGAATGCCTTTTCGAATATACCTCTTAACTGTAAACAAACATAACAAAAATGGGTTGGTATGAAGGCTCTTCATTTATAGGTTGAAATTAAATTTGTCAAATCATTTTATCTGAACATTTGTTAAAACAAGGTAGCAAACTTAGTCTTTAATCGGAAGACAAATTAAAATACTCTGTTTTCTGAATGCAGCTATTTTCTTATTCGAATCAGCATTAAGAATTCAATTTACACATCACGTCTCAAAAATCCATTACTAAAAATAATGTATTTCTAAATTGTGCTAAACCTCAAAATAGAGCATGTCTGCTAAAAAAAAAAAAAAACAATTGCTCCCAGCATGCTTGGTATGTTAATTTAAACTGTATTCAATATAAGTTAAAATAACCCTTTTAAAATGCTTTAGCCATGGGCAGAAAAAATATGTAGAACTTAGGAGCAAGTTATATTTCAATGTGATATGTGACTTTAACAGAAAAAAAAAAATATCTATATATCTTCGCTTGTATATATATATATATATATATATATAAAATAACAAAAACGCTAAGGCCCATGAAAATTGTGTTTCTGAAGCTCCATAATTTCTGTGTTTTTGAAGCCATGAAAACCTGAGCAGGAGAAAAGGATTAAGCCCGTCATTTACCATAACATGATTAATATTCCGCTTTCCTCTCAGGTGTCAACAGAGCACAAACATTTATCCAGTAAATAGCAACTGGTCCAGATGCTAAAACGACTAAATAAATATTTCAAATATTGCAAATGAGTCACCAAGACAATAGCAGTGGATATATTTAAACAATGACACCTCACACTGAAAGTGTAAGGCGTTTTTGTAGACACCATTAATGGATTACTGTAGCTGTTAACATGTCAATTTCCCCATTACTGTTATGGGAAAATAGGCATGTGCATTCATTTTCAGGTGAAAGGCAAAATTAACTAAGATTGCAGTTTTCTTTAGTTTTGGCCAAAAACAAATAGCGATCGCCATATAAACAAACAGAATGAAAAGCTCACTGAACAAACTATGCCATAATCCTGTGTCACAAACAAGATTCATTCATTTCCATAGATATTAATGGCTGAATGAAGTCTGGTAAACAAACGAAAATTTAAAGGAGTTTAAATGAGCTGAATGGTTAAAAAAAAAATACATTTAAAACAAAAACCATGTCAGAGCTAATGAACGCAGTGAAACGTAAATTATTTCTAGCACATCTCTAAAAATTATTTCAAGAGGTTCTGAAGAGAATTCCCACAAAAACCAAAAGCTCTGTTTTGGAATATCTGCGGATGCCCTTTATTTAGCAATAATTCTTATCAACTTTTAACTGGATATGTAGAATATGAGTTATTTTAACATAAATGCATAGATAAACCTCCATGCCGTAGGTCCTGAAGAAGGAGGGGGTCTATCTGATTTGCACATTTTCCATATAGATGAGATAAGCTTATAATCTAATAGTTACTTGTAAAAGAATAGCAGCTACCCTATTGACTTCTATGGGAAGAGCTATATTCACTTACACAACATTCTAACACAAACTATACCAAATCTTGACAATACAACTGTGAGATACAGGAATATGTATAGAGAAAGAAACTTGAATATTTGTTGTGCTATGTAATAGGAAACGGAATCTTTAAATGACAAACATCAATTCCCTGCTTAACACACCCCACATTTATTTAGGTGGATATTTTAATACACTGTTAAACAATCAATTCAGCTTTACGATTGACCTTCCTGATGTAAATCTAACCAAATTTAGCCATCGGATTAAAACGGTCAATAGTTTCTAAAACCACATCTTGAGAAATTAGTGAACACCTTAAGAAAACAGCGTTAATGGAAACTAATTTGGTAAACACTACAATGTTGTTTCTATAGATCCAGTACTCAGTCAATTCTAGATGCTCTATATAGTGAGGGTTTTTACAAAAATACATTTTTCTTAAATACACCACTTTAGGCACCATAAACACTACATGCTGATGCAGTAGTTCTGATTCCACTGGGCTGCTCTATCCTTCTCTTCTTTGTCACACCGTTTTCTGTAAAACCACAGGTAACCAAGGCACCAGGGGCCCTGTACCGGCTTGCCACAATTTCAAACCTAGAAGTTTCACTTCTTTATTAGCAATATAAATTTTATTCATATCAATTTTATACATATTCCAAAGTATTCCAGCTGAAGTTGAATGTCCATATTCACAGTAAAACAGCAGGGATCTTGGCCACAGGGAACATAGTTGCAATTTGATGTTATAATTAGGATACATTTTAACTAATTATTACTACTACTAGGATACCTTTATTAACAGTCTATATATCTCTAGTAGGATTTGTGTGTGCTCCTTGTGGACTCCTGGTTTTGGTGAAACGGTTTGGTATCTGCAGCCTAATCACGCCATTATGTGTATTCTTTGTTCCCTTTATATACAACTTATTTACTCAGTGGGTTGAAATTAAAGAGATTTAAATATCAATCACAACATGACATGGATACATACATATAAATTAAATACAGATACATACATATTACATACAGATAAATACATATAAATTAAATAAATGTTTTATATTCATATTAAACCTGGATATTTATTGTTATTTGCAGGAGAAACAAACAAACAAAAAAATCACTAGTTGGTTCATGGTGTTCACACAGTAGCTACAGTTGTTCTTATATGTAAAAGTGAAGGAAAGCTGGAACATTTATTGGCAATTTCACATGTATCCTATTTATGGAATAACAGTTCATATGTTGTGTTAGTTAGAATGTACCTTTCAGGCTTTTTTCTACCGCTGTAGACTTCTTTAGTAGTTTGGACCACTTTATAGCTCTTCTTGTGAGAATAGGGAGATATCTGGAATAGAAGTCTTCATAGAATGCATAATCAAATTCTTCCGGCCTTTCAAAACCATACACATCAATTCTAGAAAGAGAACATTATATGATCACTAGTAAGTAAGGCCAATCACTGAGAAGTGTGTTTGTATAAAACAAAATGCAATTTGTGTGTGGACACACACTATTTAGAATTGTTGCCAGTTCCAAAATATTTAGCTTTTCTGCCTCAGGCTCATGCCAATCAGCCAGCTGGATTATTTGCTAACAGACTGGCTGTCAATTGTATCCAAATTTTAAAGGCAGCATCATGGGCGTCCGCAGGGGGGGTGCAAGGGGGGGCACTTGCCGCCGCCCCCCCCACCTGGATTTTTCAGCTTGTTCTGCTATTTTTCGTGTGAGATTTAAAATGAACTGCAATACCGGCGCCGGCCAGTAGGTGGCGCTGTGTATGGAGAGAGACAGGGACAGGATGCAACACATGCAGCCAGAGACAGCCTACAGATCAGGTAAGTGAGGGATGGGGGGGGGGGGGGGGGTTAAAATAATCTATAGATTAGGGGAGTGAGAGATGGGGGCAGCCTATATATTAGGGGAGTGAGGGATGGGGGGGCAGCCCATATATTAGGGGAGTGAGGGATGGGGGGGGGGGGCAGCCTATATATTAGGGGAGTAAGGCATGGGGGGCAGCCTATATATTAGGGGAGTAAGGCATGGGGGCAGCCTATATATTAGGGGAGTAAGGCATGGGGGGCAGCCTATATATTAGAGAGGTAAGGCATGGGGGGCAGCCTATATATTAGGGGAGTAAGGCATGGGGGGGCAGCCTATATATTAGGGGAGTAAGGCATGGGGGGGCAGCCTATATATTAGGGGAGTAAGGCATGGGTGGCAGCCTATATATTAGGGGAGTAAGGCATGGGGGCATCCTATATATTAGGGGAGTAAGGCATGGGGTGCATCCTATAGATTAGAGGAGTGAGGCATGGGGGGCAGCCTATAGATTAGGGGAGTGAGGCATGGGAGGGCAGCCTATAGATTAGGCAAGTGAGGCATGGGGGGGCAGCCTAAAGATTAGGCAAGTGAGGCATGGGGGGCAGTCTAAAGATTAGGCAAGTGAGGCATGGGGGGGCAGCCTATAGATTAGGCAAGTGAGGCATGGGGGGGGGGCAGCCTATAGATTAGGCAAGTGAGGCATGGGGGGGGCAGCCTATAGATTAGGCAAGTGAGGCATGGAGGGGCAGCCTATAGATTAGGCAAGTGAGGCATGGGGGGCAGCCCATAGATTAGGCAACAGAGGCATGGGGGGGAGGGGGGGCTAAATGAAGAGTCAGCAAGGAGCAGGGGCAGCAAGGAGGAGGAAGGGTCTGCAAGGAGCAGGGGCAGCAAGGAGCAGGAAGGGTCTGCAAGGATCAGGGGCAGCAAGGAGCCTGACGGGTATGCAAGGATCAGGGGCAGCAAGGAGCAGGAAGGGTCTGCAAGGAGCAGAAAGGGACAGAAGGAGCACAAAGGTAAAGTAGAAGAAGGAGCAGAAAGGGACAGCAAGGAGCACAAAGCTAAAGTAGGAGAAAGAGCAGAAAGGGTCTGCAAGGAGCAGAAAGGAATCAGAATGAGAAAGGAGCAGAAGGGCGCAAAATAAGCAGTAAGAAGCAGAAGGAGCCAAATATAGAAGACAGTGTCAGAAGAAAAAGAAGACTGTCAAATGAAGGAAAAGAAAAGGAGATTGGAGCAGGAAGGACAAATGAAGTGAACCCTCCACTTTATTCTGGACACCACATCATAAGGCTTTGGTACCTGGGCCTGGCAGGGAAACTCTGGACCTTCTCATCTCCCCAAGTAAAAAAAAATATCAGTGTTAATGTGTTCACTTTTATTTACTGAGTGTCAGGAAGCACAGAGTGCCGCTGGGTAGTGGTGTTGCTGATTGGCTAGAGCGGTCAACTGGCACTCTAAGCCAATCAGTAGCTCCCTATTCATAAAAAAGTTTAAAAAAATTATGAACCGGGAACTAGCGATTGGCTTAGAGCGTCAACTGTCAACTCTAGCCAATCAGCGGCACCCATGCCTGACGTCAATCTGCACTTCCTGACACTCCGTTTCAGATGCCGAATACCACTGAGGGACCTGGAGCTGGAGGAAGCCTTTGGGGTTAAACTATTTGAGAGCGGTTTAACCCCTTAAAGGAAAGAGCACCCAGGGGCTTCCTGGCATCATAGCATTTTCATTTAGATGAAGTTGTTATGGTGACCAGAATGTTCCTTTAATTTGCTTAAAGGAACACTATAGTGTCAGGAATACAAACATGTAATCCTGACACCATAGTTGTGAAAATGCTATTCATCCTGGCTTTATGTGATAATCACTATGCTCCTCCCCTTCATGACACTGTCAAAAAGGGGCCAAGCATAGATGTCATTACAATTATGCCCCCCTCTGGAAAAATTCCTGCGGACGCCCATGGGCAGCATCTAGACCAGGAGACATCAATCTATGGCATATGTGCCATGCAAGGCCCTCAAGGTGCCTTTGCACAGCACTCAAGGCTGATGGAGTCATACAGTCTCTGGCCTATGAGAGGTCTCACAGAGACAGACATTTGCTTGTGCAATCTGAGCGGTGATTGCAGGGGATGAGGGGTAATCCTCTATTTACGCATTGCAGCACTTAGTGGAAGTGATCTCAGGAAACATCCTCCCAGCTCTTGTGAACATGAATCTGCACGGAGTAGAGCAGCCCACAGCAGCTATCGCAGCTCCTGCGGTTGACCTGTACCTGGCCAGCCCAATCCCCACTGGACCCCAGATAAGCCATTCACAAAGTTGGATAAACAGAGCGCTGCAGAAGAAGCCTACCCTTCATACAAATATTACAAACAGCATCCATACAAAACACACACACACAGTCCCAACCAACACAACACCACTGACAATCCACATACGCACTCATAACCACACAAGCAGCCTCTCACATGCAATAACCCATGCAGATCCACACCACTAAAACATACAATGTGACATATTCACTCAAACACACAATTCCACAAAACAGGTCTCATGTACACCTCCCATAGTACTGGCACACCAAAGGACTTCAGCATCTTGTTCTAGTACAGTACCACTAAAGGTTGCCTACCTGATACCTAGACACAGGGCCGGATTAACATAGCGGCTGATGGAGCTGCAGCTCCAGGCCCATGGAATAGGCCCATTTAAAAAAACAAACAAAAAACAATAAAAAATTATATATATTTATTTTTTACTCACACTGCTCGTTTGCCACCTGATACAGCTGGTATTTAAGGCTGCCTGGCCGTGCCGGTGTTGCAGTAATACCGGCAATACAAATGCAGATATTTTTCTCAGTATAAACGGAGATTACTCTGCAATACCAGCACCAGCCAGTAGGGGTCACTGTGTGTGGAGAGAGGCAGGGATAGGAAGTTACAGCATATCCCTCCCTGCCTTTCTCTACTCACTGATCCGCGGGGGAACAGCTATACAGCACAGAGACAGCAGCTCCCAGGCTGCAGAGACAGCCTACAGCTCAGGTAAGTGAAGAATGGGGGGAAAGGCAGCAGGGAGACATGGGGGACACAGACACTAGGAGGCCTGGGGACACAGACACATGGGGACATTGGGACACGGAGACACATGGGACACAGTGTCTCCATGTCTTCCAGGGTCCCCATGCCTCCCAGCCAGTGTCCCCTAGTCTCCCAGTGTCTGTGTCCCCATGTGTCTCAGTCTCCCAGTGTCCCTAGTGTCTCCCAGTGTCCCTAGTGTCCCCAGTGTACCCATGTCTCCCAGTGTCCCAGTGTCCCAGTGTCCGGGTCCCATGTCTCTCAGTGTCCCAAATGTCTCAGTGTCCCCATGTCTATGTCCACAAGTGCCACCATGCCTCCCAGCCAGTGTCCTTAGTGTCTCAGTGTCCCCATGTCTCTCAGTGTCCCCTAGTCACCCAGTGTCTGTGTTCCCATGTCTCTCAGTGTCCCTAGTGTCTGTGTCCCCATTGATTTCCTGCTTCACTGGAGACTGCTGTTCGGGGGTATGGATTTACTTGAAAGATGAAAGCATAAATTAGAGAGAGATTGTGTTTTCTTAAAGCTGCATCCTTTGAGTTTCCCCCCAACACCATCTCCATCAGATGTATGACTGTTTTAGTGTTTATGGTCGATAAGATTCTGGTCATGACTGCTAGTGTGGTCCAGCACGCAGAACTATGTAACATCTACATAGACAGAACAGAAAATGATAAAAACGTAAACCGGTCCTTAGAATGGCCGGACTAATACGTTAAAAACAGAGAATGGTCAAGGGATAGCTGAGGTCAAGGAAGCCAGAAATATACAATACCATTTAACCCCTTAAGGACACATGACGTGTGTGACACATCATGATTCCCTTTTATTCCAGAAGTTTGGTCCTTAAGGGGTTAAAAAGCCAAGTAAGGAAAGCCAGAAATCAGAAGAGTCAGGAATAGCCAAGGTCAAAATACCGGGAATATCAAAAACAGGACGCACAAGAAAACGCACTCTCAGGAACAAGGAACGAAAACCACGACAGGGCAATAACCTAGGTTAAATATCCCACTGGCTTCTGACCCCAGAACGTGCGTGTGATCCTGGGGGCAGAGCTTTATCTGTCCCCGACCGCGTGGTCGGCGCCATCTTGAATCCGGTCAGGAGAACCCAGCAGTGCGGCTCCCGATCGTTGGTGCGGTCGCACCGGGGGCCGTGACAATTCTGTAATTAGGCCCCATCATAATTGTCAGCACCAGGCCCACTGGGCTCTTAATCTGGCCCAGCCTAGACACTGTATGCACAACTTGGGCTGAGCTCTCTCTCCTAACAGATGAAAGAACAGAAACGTAGGCTGCATATGACAAATACAGTTTATATAAATACAATTTACTATTATTTTAATAGGATCTGCCAAAATATTATTCTACTAAACATAAAATGTAAATTCAGTACCAAGTGTGCTTGGAGGATTCAACATTAGAAAAGGAAAGAAAATGAAAGAGAGATGCACACATTTAATGTATATTTTTAGATGTTTTATTCTGGCATGACTTTTTTTTTTTTTTTTTACCTAGTCATACTTAAAAGGCATCTCCACTTCCAATATTTTTACCTTAGCTGAAGTCTGTGTTCATGAAACATGAAATTCATCCCCTACAAGATCATGCACAAAATGTGCAAATATATAATGCTCACATTGTGCATGTTCAAAGCTCTTACTGGAAGCAACGGCCATAGGTTTCTACAGTACATGTGAGTATGTAAAGCAACCAGTATTTCCATCATGTCACTTTCTCCATGCGCTCTATGGAAGCCACGCAGGTGGGAGCCCAGCAATATGCAGAGCCTGGGACCAGATTTTTACAGAGCCACCAGCAACAAAGAGGAGCAAGGAATAGAAGCAGGCCTTTCTGCTCCTCACAGTATACATGGATGCTGTCTGCTCCCGGGATATCATCCTGACGGCTGAAGATAGAGAGAAGGAGGACTGGCCAAGTGCTGGTTAGAGTGGCATGTCAGAAACTGCATGTGCATAATCCTGCACTGAAGATGGGACTGCATGAGTGTGTGTGTGTGTGTGTGTGTGGCTGTGTGTTTCTGTGTCACTGTGTGTGTATATATGTATGTGTCACTGTGTGTATATATATATATATATATATATATATATATATATATATATATATATATATATATATATATATATATATATATATATATTACCGTTTTTATATATTTATGTATGTTTGGGTCAGTGTGTGTGTGTGTATATATCAGTGAATGTATATGTATATGTATATCTGTCAGTAGGTGGGTGTATCAATGTGTGCATGTGCATCTGTGTCAGCATGTGAGTATCTGTGTGTAGATATGTATTAGTGTGTCAGTGCATTTATCTGTCAGTATGGGGTATGTATCTATAGATGTATCTGTATTTATGTGTGGCAGTGTATATGTCACCTACATTAGGACACCAACACTACACACAAATGCACAATTGCATGTAAATGCCAACTCTACATACAAAAACACACCACTACATTCAAATAGCAACAGTACATCCAAAAACACACTTACTCCATTGAAAAACATGCTTAAAGATCTACATTTTAACCATCCTTGTGCTAGAGGGGGCCCAAATTTTTACAAGGGCCCTCTTTAACAACTCTTTCCACAACTAAATCCTAAACCACCCCACCTTTTCACAGTTATGTTATATTGTGTTGTACTGTTTCCTGTATGTTTCCCCATACTATTATGTTTGTGTTTTACATTTCTGTCTATGAATTAAATGTAGAGTTGTGAAAGTTTAGTTGTGATTTAAAAAACAAAACAACAAAAAAAAACGACCTTTTCTTTTCATGTATTCTAGTGGCAAATTTAAGAGCATGCTTCCTAAAAGCAGAGGGAACCTGCTACAGAGGGCTTTTGCTTTGGCTCATGAAGTTTACCAGGACCAGCGACAAGATAAAAGATGATGTCTTTGTGGAAATGAACTTGGCAGAGGGATAGGGTGTCAGGGCATGACTACATTCCTCCACTCCAAAGGTGTAAATAAATGTAAAAAAATAAAATAAATTAGTGGGTTTTTGGTCCCTGGTGCCAGAGGAGAAGGGATGGACAATGTAGTAGGACAATCACACCTGTTCCCACTTCAGGTACAAAGTTTAAAATTATTTACTTGCTCAGAAAATGTTACAGAGTGTCAACATACACCTATTAGTATAAGAAAGAATAAGTACTGAACCATATCAGTCATCAGCATTGCTTCTCACTGAAATTATTTGTTGTACATCCCACTCAGAGAACACTCAAACATGTGCTCTCAGACAATGTGACGTCAGATTCAAACTAACATGCTAGCCAAAATACATTCCAAGGTTCCAAGTACTTATTATTTATGTTAGGAAATGGTTTGAATCCATAGAGTTCAAAATTTAACACATTCCTGTATACCTGTCATGAGAACAGAAGCAAAAATATGGTGTTCTTTGGGATAGAGATATATATTTATGTTAGGGGCGCATAGCCGTATATGGAGTAAGGTTCTAGTATAAGCATTGGACAGTATAAAAGAGCAAGTCGGTTGTGGTGTGCCGGGACCAACGATACGGTAGGCCTGTAAATAAAAAGAGGGCCCACCAAGGAGTAAGAAAAGAAAGATAAAAGAAAGAAAGGAAAAATTTGGGAGAATGTGGAGTGGTGGGAGGGTCATTCAGATGCTGACCTTGAATGGTATGGAGCCAGGTAAGGGGTGTACCTTATATAGGTTAGTGAATAATTATAAGTTCCTCACACAATTAGAGGCCAAATGGCCTTAATACTTGTGTTAGAGGCACATAGCTATATATGGAGTAATGTTCTAGTATAGGCATAGGATAGTATAAAAGAGCAAGTTGGTTGTGGTGTGCCTGGACCGACGATATGGTTGGCCTGTAACTAAAAAGGGCAAACAGTGAATAACCAAAAGATGTAATACAGTCCACAATTACATATAAACTAACCAGACATTTCCTTAAATGCATTCCTTATTTCCTGTACTGGTTTGGGTGTGTATCTTGTGTAAGCAGCAGATTTCAATCGCCCCAGTAATTTTATAATATGAACTGGTATGTTGGTGCTGGAGGCCGCCCCTATACGGAAGGAGTAACCCGAGTAGGTAGAAGGGTTGGGACCTAGCATGGTTAACAGTGACCTGACATCTCATGAAAGTAGCGGTAGTAAGTGCTGAGCCTTGGAATACAAATAATGGTTTTGATGGTGTGAGGAAGTGCCCTTCGCCACTTGTGCCTGGAGGGGACTACTGGCTAGCCTCCTGCCTTCCGACTATGGCCCCTGTGCTGATAGCTGTATTTTCCCCCGCAGAAAAGGTTTATTTGTGTATTTCTGCCGGGGCGTTCGGGACTTTCAGTATGTGAGTAGTGCATGGAACCTATTCGTGTAACAAAAGACTATGGGAAAGACTTTGGCTCCATGGCGATTGAACTGCATGTAGGTGATCTGAGCGCCATTCCGTAATAATGTGCGCTCAGATCTAAGCTATCTGGGGATATGTTGCATGTATAGGTTTTATGTATTAATTGAAACATTGTAATTTTATGTCTTTTTGTAACCATGTGGTTAATGGAGTCTTGCCTCTGTCCTGGGAGATAATTACTTCCCAATTATCTCCAGGATAGAGGAGGGATTGTGAGGTCACTGTGGGAGTGTTTTGTTTGTATTGTCTGTGATTGGCTAATATCCAATATTTGTCCCACTGTTCCATCAGGTCCCCTAGGGGAGTGTCCACCTGGTGCACACTTGCATAAATATCGGGCAGGTAGCCCTCAATAAAGCAGACCTACTTGCACCTTTCTTGAAGCCTTGGCTCATGCTAGGGGGAAGGGATACCTACACTCTGGGGATTGCTATAATCACTTGCTCCCCAGAGTAAGATCTTGTAAGAGCTTGATTTGTTCCTGCTACGCTCTCTGGATTTAGGAGAGGTTCACCCACTGGGAGAGCCAATATGTATTGATCCATGTGTTAGCGTAGGTGGGATCGTTGAAGACATCGGTCTGAGTGGTGGTGATGATAGTGAACTCTCTTGGCCTGAGAAAAATGTAGAAGGCTATGTACATGGCCGCTTTAATGACCAAGTTTGTGGTAGCAGTAAATGTTTTTTAAATAGATCTGATAGTGATTGAAAAAGTTTGTTATCTATCGGTAATCTCTGAGAGGTACTTGGGGAACCGGATATGATGACATAAAGCTAGATTTGTTTGGCCATAGGGTTGGCATGTGGTGTGGTATGCCTGTCAAATAAAATTTAATGGTGTTGTACGATAGTTGTAGTTTGAGATGGCAAAAAGAAGCGAAACCCAGGATGATGTCATAGCGAAAGGTTGAGATATGTTGTGTTCTAATATAAATCTTTTGAACAATGTGAAGGCTCTGTTGTACATCCTACGAGTATTGGATGACAGTGCTAATATGGACAGATCCCTGCTATGTTGCATAATTATGTCTAATCCAGGATTAGTTGCTGGAACGAAGGAGTGGCTGTGGCTGCTTGAGCGGCTGTAGGAAGTGCTTGATGAAATGCCTGAAAATTTAATCAAGATAAATTGTCAGCTATGTTACAAAGGCCTGGTACATGAATGCAAACCAAAAAGAAATTGTGACATGCGGCCAACCAAGTGAGTTTCCTGAAAAATCTCATGATCGTTAGAGACGATGAACGGCCCTTGTTGATTATCTGACATGTGGCTTGGTTGTCTGAGTTGCAACGGACTGATGACCCTGACCATAAATTACCCCATGCCACAGCAGCTGCTACAATAGGGTAGATCTCAAAAAGAGCTGAGGTAGTGAAAAAAAACCTTCCAAATCCTGAACTTCTTCCGGCCAACTACCCCAAAGCCATTCGTCCCCAAATATTGCTGCGAAATCCGTGGTAGACGCCGCGTCTGACCATATTGTTGACGTGTCAGACAATCCTGGGAGGAACAAGCTTTTACCATTCCATGTGGTTAAGAATTTCTTCCACATGTGCAGGTCTGCTGTGGCTTGAATATCTAAAGACAGTTCATGGTCGTCATGTCGGGAAAAGATGGGAAAAGATAAAGAAGTCTGGATATGAAAGCCAGACCCTGTGGTATGATGCGCATGGTTTAAGGAACCTAGAAGAGTATGTAGTTCATTGCGGTTGCAAGTACCTGTTGGGGAAAATATTATGATTAGTGATTGATGATGTAGTGATTGATGCTGTTGAGAATGTTTGCTATTTTCTCTTGTGGTAAGCTTGCTTGCTTGCATGGATGCGGAGTCAAGTTGTATGCCCAGGAATGTAATGATAGTGTCTGGGCCTTAAGTTTTCTTAGGGGATACTGGGACGCCCAAGTGGTCGAACAGACTAAATCGCTTCCTTTAGGCGGTGTTTTCTTCTACCAAAAAAAATAAATAAATCATTTAGATAATGTATGACTGTGGGGCCTCTGGATATGTTTAATAACAGCCAGCAAAGAGTTTCAGCAAATATGTCAGATTTTGGGCCTACTCTTTGACCCAAAGGTTAAGCGGAAGAAGAAATAGTAATTGTCTGCCCATTGGATGCCATGTAAATGCCAGAGTGTAGGGTGGATTGGTAGCAGTTTAAAAGCATTGATTATGTCTGTCTTGCTTAACCAGGCTCCAACCCCTGCTTGGGTGATAGCTGTAATGGCATGATCTATGGTGACAATTGTAGGGAAACTCTTCGAAGGGAATGAGGGAGTTGAGACTTTGGGTAGCAGAGGTGTGAGGTGCTGATAAATCTATGATAAGTCTTTGTTTGAGGGAAGAATTCCCTGTGACAATCCCAATGGGGTTTGTGCGCCATGCTGTAAATGGTGGTGATTTGAAAGGCCCAAATAGAAACCTCTCTGCCAGTTCTTGGGCTATGAGCGAGTCTACAGCCGTTGGATTCTGTTGTGCTGACTGCAAGTTAGGGCATTCTAGATACCCTGAGGGCATATGTACGATATCTGTATGGAAGCCCTCTGAAAATCCAGATATAAGAAAATCTACTAAATGTCTGGAAGGGTGATGCGTAAGTAGTGCTGAAAAAGCATGAATGTTGACAGACATTAAGTACGGTTTTGGGTACATTTTATTGGGGCACATGGTTTTTGCATGTGCCCTGAAACATTTAGAGCATATATGCAATAGTCTGCATGCACTGAAGCTACACGTACCCACGTTAAAATTATTGCAAATCCGGGATTTTCCAAAGAATATGATGGGACGACCCAGTTTCTCTGGTAGTTCTCTCCGTTCCACCAGAGGTGCTAGTGCTTGGAGCCTGAGAGTGATCGTCCACCGTGCTTGGACAAAAAATTTTCGTGTGGGTAGTGGAAGAGCAGGATGCACAAACTGGTGTTTTGAAACCTGCAAAGTGTCTGCAGAAAATTTCTGTATCCAGCCTGCTCCAGTTGATTCTGTTGCCAAATTGGGAGAGAGTGCCAGACAGACACTTTGGTTGAAAATGACTAACGGATCACCTAGCACCCTGACTGGGTACCTCCGTTGAAGGATGCTCCTAGCGCTTCCTGAGGACTCCAAGCACTGCAGCAGACACCATAACCACCGTAGACCCAGAACTGGTGTGTGTTTTTTATAGGGCAGGGCAGCTGTAACCAACACCTCCAATCTCATCTCATTGATTGGACTCCAGTTGGCTGACATCTCACTCCAATTAGCTCTTGAAGATGTCATTAGTCTAGGGGTTCACATACTTTTTCCATCTGCACTGTGAATGTTTACATGGTGTGTGTGGCGGAACCAATCTCGCCTATTCGTGTAACAAAAGACTATGGGAAAGACTTTGGCTCCATGGCGATTGAACTGTATGTATGTTATCTGAGTGCCATTCGGTAATAATGTGCGCTCAGATCTAAGCTATCTGGGGATATGTAGAATGTGTATGTTTTATGTAATACATGTAACTTTATGTCTTTTTACTGAAAATGTGTGTAATGGAGTTTTGCCTCGGTTCTTGGAGATAATTGGATTGCTTCCCAATTATCTCCAGGGCAGAGAGGAGGGATTGTGATGCATTGTGGGATTGTTGAAATGTGCGAGTCTGTGATTGGTCCTTTTACCCTTTGTGTCCCAGTCTTCCATCTGGTCCCCTAGGGGAGTGTACACCAGGTGGGAGACCTGTATAAAAGCCGGGCAGGTAGCCCCAGTAAATGAGTTCTACTTCACCCTCAATTTGGAGTGCCGTCTCTTATTGGGGGAATCTGCTACAAGGGATTGCTATGCTCTGCATACGCTCTTGCTATATTCACTGCTAAGCTCTTGTAAGAGCTTGTTCCTGTTTTGCTCTCTGAAGGAGTCTACGGTGGTTATGGTGTCTGCTGCAGTGCTTGGAGTCCTCAGGAAGCGCTAGGAGCATCCTTCAACTGAGGTACCCAGTTGGGGTGCCAGGTGATCCGTTACAGTGTGTTCAATAAAAACATGGCAACATGTCATTCTTTGAGTGTTATTAGTTTAAGCAGACTGTGATTATCTATTGTTGTGACTTAGATGATGATCAAATCACATTTTATGACCAATTTGTGCAGAAATCCATATCATTCCAAAAGGGTTCACATACTTTTTCTTGCAACTGTATGTGTTCATGAAAATTAATTAAGTACAGACTGGCTATTGTTAAAACAATATGTGTAATTTATACCAGTTGAAAATTTTTATGTGATATGTGAAACCGCTGTTATGGCTATTGGCCGATTGGGGTCAGTAAGCATAAGTGTTGGTAGAAATCTCTTAAATCAGCAATGCTTGAAGCCTATGGAGAGGTCTCAGGATTCCAACGGAACATGTCCAAATGCGAAGTACTTAACATCACAGTCCCGATGGCCCAAGCAGACTCACTAAAAAAAAAAAAAAAAATTCCCTAGGAATAGCAGTAACCAAAGATCTGGGAGACGTGTACTGAGCAAACTTCCTACCATTGCTACAAAGACTACAGCAAGATCTGAAGTCGTGGGCATACCCGCACATATTGTGGCTCGGCCGAATTGCGATCCTCAAAATGAATGTGCTACCGTGGATTCTATATTTATACCAGACGATTCCTTAGGGCCTGCCGACAGCGTACTTCACATCGCTCAGATCCGCAATGGTGAAATTCGGATGGAATGGGAAACAGGCAAGACTCTGGCAGGAAATCCTATGCCTGACGCGGGCGTGGGGAGGACTGGTGCTCCCTGATTTGCACAAATACCATCATGCGACAGTACTACAACGGGTACTGGAGTGGCATACTCAACCGGCACACAAACAATGGATTGAAGTAGATAAACACCATATCGGCCCTTCCCTTCTGACAACGGTATGGAACGCAAAGAGACCGTCACAGACGATCCTTGAACCATCTTCTACAGAAGCACAGACACTAAAAACATGGGATACTGTCAGATGAGCCCCGCATGTATCTCAAACACCAAGCCCGATGATTCAGATAAAACATAACCCTCAGATAGGAGGGGGACTGCCACCAATGTTGTGGACTCTCCTGGGGGTGGGGGACTGATTCCCCATCCACAGGATACTAAACAACACCGGTATGACCCTCCCAAGAGAACGGTTAGAAGGCACTCAACCCTCTAGCCTACAATCCTTTCGCTATATGCAACTCAAATACTACTACCAGACACTCCCATGCAAAGAAGCACTACATCGGGACCTATCATGGTTCGAAACACTCTGCGATCACAAGACTACCCTGGACAAGACAATATCCCTTCTATATCAACACCTCCTAGTGGGACATTTCACCAACGACTTATTCCACCACCGCCGCTGGGAACGCATACATCATTTACCGCAGCCCAATTTGATAAGATTCTTATTCTTCACCATAAATGCTCATCGAGTTCCCACTACCAAACTACAAACTTCTCTCTTTCTGGTACAGAACACCTGATAGGTGCATTTGGAAAGATTCTGTGCAGTCTAACACATGCTGGAGATGTGGGAAAGACCGGGGCACAACATTACATATGGTGGGTATGCCCACTCATTACGCCGTTTTGGGAAGAAGTGAAGCAGAAAACAGAGGAAATCTTAGGGGCGGATGTAAAGTTCGACGCAGAAACAGCTCTCCTACACTCTACACCAGACACCATTGGGACGTACCGGAAAACCATTCTTAGATACCTATTGAGCGCAGCCAAAGCACTAATACCGCTGCCCCAACAATAGGACAATGCTCAGAATGTGATAATTCCATACAATATGTTAGCACAATAAATCTTCTTTAGTAATGAGGTTTTTTTTAATGTCTATAATTTTTTTTTTAGAAATTGCAGTGTTTGTTGACCATACATTTTCTACTATAATACTGTTCATCACGTAGTAAGTGTGATATACCAAACACCAAGCCCTCATTTTTCCCAATTTTTTTTTTCCCTTTCACTAGACTATTAATGCATTGGACTAAATATAGACTAGAATAATTCTGTGACATTACTACAGTAAACATTTGCTACAACACACACACACACACACACACACAAAAAAAAAAAAAGAAAGAAAATTGACTACTCCTATTGGAATAATGATCTAGTCCAGCCTGGTTGAACTACACCTTTATGCCAATAGAATAGTAAATTTACTATTTATTTTTGTGTTCTAATTTAAAAGAGTTAAGCCCCAGACAACCCTGGCTCTGGATTCCTGGCACCAGACCCTATATGGTCTGTTTAACACCTGCTTACAAACGTCCTTAAAAATACTACATTTTCTCTATCTTATATAAAAACTAAGAACTTAAATCAGTAAAGTCAATAAGCATGTTAGATCACCAATTAAGAATGCCTTGCATATTGAGCATGTTTACAAATCAGGTATACTGTATAGGTAACCTGGCAGTGAAGATGTTAATGTTTTTGTATGTTTAGGATGTAAATTGTTCCATATACACAGGATAAGTGCAGTGGGGAAGGTGGAAAGAGAAGGTAGGGCAGGGCCCCTCCTCATGCAAGCGACAACCAGGAAATTATAACATTAAAAATATATATAAATAACATACGAGACATTGCTGAGCTTCCGATGATCTCACTCCAATCACCTGAGAGGTTTATTTACTCATAACCAAGAATATTTCCAGGCCATTTTGTTTCTGCGTAATTTTAACAAATATGAAACCAGTGCGTGATATTTTTTACAACTCGTGAGTAAGATGTAGTTATGCCCAAATGCAGTATTTGTACAGTACTATCATGAAATTCTATATAAGGAAAAGAAAGTACTTAAATGGTTAGGCACCTGTAGTAGTATTTTTAGTAATCAGGTCTCTCGGGCCTCATAAAACCTTATATCAATTATTTTCAACCAGGCATCCATGGCACACTGATGTGCCTTAACCCGTCTCACATTATTCCACAAACACATTGACGTCAGAATTGCAATAGGCTGAATGCAGTCCATATTTCCTTTTTTATTTTTAAGAAAAAAAAAAAAAGTATCAGCATTAAAACTTGTATTTCCATCTAGCAAATAATTAAAATACATTTTGCTAGATTCTTACATGTTTCTCTAAAAAGGCTTGAATCAAATGCGATATTTGTAAGGTGGTGTTGAAGGTAAAAAGAAGAAGGAAAAACAGGGAGTGGGGAGAGAAGTAGAGGCGCTTTTGAATGTTCTCTCTTATTGAAGTGTGCTCTTTGGTTTGGGTTTACAAGAAGTTAGGAACCACGGTCATATATTGTACAAAATATTAGCTTTTTCATATGTCAGAATATCTTTTTGAACATAAGTAACTTTATGGTTCATCTATCACATATGCAGAATATTGATCAAGTATACACAAGAGAAACCACACATGTCTTATTAGGAGAAATGAGCTATATGAATTGCATTCTGTTTTGAGATCATTAAAAAAAGACAATAATAAACTCTCTAAAGAAATAAAATGAGGACTGTGAGTTATAGAACCATACCAGTCATGAAAGATGTGTTTTTTTGTGGGAGAATCCAGCCAAAGCTAGTTGTGATGTACTAACTGAAACGGTTATGATTAACATAGAAGTGAATTGCTGAAGCAGAATTTCATAGTCCAGTAACTATGCTGGTTACTTATTATTAATCATTACTGGTTAGTTAGCGAAGTTGTTACCTGGGTATTTTGTCTTTCGGTGTCTCATTCTCTTGTGCCATTGGGAAAAGGTACCCTATTCAAATCCAAATGCAGACAGCAGCAAGCTGGAGGGCAAATCAACAACAAAAGCGTTATATCTTTATTTAAAGTATACCATAAGTTAGACAGCACTGCAATGAGCAAATGTTGCCCCAAGCATTTACTGTGATTGGACATGCAGCTATTAATCTGGCATGAAAAAGTATTTTTACTTGAATAAGCATTGTACACCATTAATATAGCTGCAGAAAGTTGGCACATAATAAATCGCACAATACAACTTTTCAGTGCCAATCTCTGCATAGTTTTCACATTTTAAACTTTTGGGCAAAGTATTTAAGTATCCATTTGTAATATATATCCAATCGGTATCTAACCAATCACAGTTATGATATTATAACCCACTCGAATGTTTACCAACCACAATGAATAGAAAATACAAAATATTATGTATGTATTATGCATAACTAACACCGACACACACACTAAAACTAACGTTCTAGAGAGCTGATAAATAAATAATTCGAAGAAAAAACTCCAAGCCTTCCTCAGTGGTACTGTGCCAACTCATTATGCAGTGCCACAGGTCTTCTCCTGGCATTTCACCTCTCACACAGGGCCCACCCACAGCTCCTGCCAAGCTCCTTTTTCATGAACAGTAAATGAAGCACATCCCCAGGACAGGAGGTAGGTCTATGTGGAGGTAGGTTGTTACTTATTGAAGGATAGACAAGATAAACAGGTCTCTTTAACAGAAGCTCTGCACAACGCCCAGATCTGAGTGTCCAATATTAGTCACAACTGAGCTGCTCCCTGCACCTGTCTCCATCGCACTGCCAGCAGGCAGCCTCCATTACACACAGGCTGCCCCCCTAACTTTATCATAAAGCACACTGTGTGTGGCACTTACCTCCTGCCCCGCTGGAGATGGTACAGTCACGGCTGGCTGGGTGCACAGCTCACCTTGCACTCCATTTCCTCTGCTGGCAGTGTACTTTAATCCTGTTTCTCAGCTCTCTGACAAAGTGTCAATCATTCGCCAAGGGGGCGTGGCCTACCGAACGTTCTGTGGGTTGTGTTTTTTCCCCCCAGCCTCCTCCTTTCTGGTCGGGAATTAAAGGAGGCGTGGCTTCAGCGAGCAATGGGCGTGTTAGTGAATGGACAGGGATCAGGTGTGCTGTGAGTGTGTTTGTCATGGGTTTCATGATGTGGGTTGTGCTGTAGAAAGGTAGGTGGCAGGCAGGGCTGTGGTAACCATGGTGGATAGTGATCTGCTCTCAGGTAATAAAAGTAAACTCTCATCATTAATTAGTATAATTTAGCAATTAATATCTCGGATTCAAAACTGTATCAAACCCATTGTAAAACATGCTACAGTGTATCCTAGGAAGATAACTCCACAGGTATCTGCACCGTTTGTAAGAAGAATTTCCTTGAACTGTGTTTGTCCCATTCCTAAATTAAAAGAGGTTTGGCTAGTTATGTTTTAATATGATTACTATGTATTCCTCAAATATAGTCATACAGTTAGTATGTGTTTGTCTTTGTAAATATGGACAAAGATCTTTGATATTATTTCCAAAAATCTGAAAATATCGGTTATCACTTTCTCCTTTGCTTTGTCTTGATTTGCATATAATCAGATTTATGTATGTATAATGTACAACTCTCTTAATAACTTTCATTTTTTTCTTTTTTTGTTACATCAGAATATTATTTTTAATGTGTATATATGCAGGTTCTTCAAAAATAGACCAAATATTGCATTGCCAGTACAGGTGACTCATTCACATAGATTAAACCTTCTGCACATAATTATAAAATATACACATACTTAAAGGGACACTAGGCACCCAGACCACTTCTGCCCATTGGAGTGGTCTGGGTGCCAACTCCCACTACCCTTAACCCTGCAAGTGTAATTATTGCAGTTTTTTTATAAACGGCAATAATTACCTTGCAGGGTTAACTCCACCTCTAGTGGCTGTCTACCAGACAGCCACTAAAGGGCACTTCCGTGTCTATAGCACAGATTTTCTGTACCAGAGCGTCGCTGGACGTCCTCACGCTGTGTGAGGACCTCCAGCGTCGCTCAATTCCCAATAGGAAAACACTGAAAAGCATTTTCAATGCTTTCCTATGGGGAGCTCTAATGCGCATGCGCATTAGGTCTCCCCGGCCGGTGGGCGGGATCAGTCTCGCACACCGACCGACGTAATGCAGAGGAGGAGCGGCCGCGGAGGGAGAAGCAGCGACGTGGGACATCGTCGCTGCCTCTGGTAAGTGACTGAAGGGGTTTTGACCCCTTCAGCAACCGGGGATTGGGAGGTGGGAGGTGGGAGGGAGAGGGGACCTGCAGTGCCAGGAAAACGGATTGTTTTCCTGGCACTGGAGTTTCCCTTTAAGTATATGCAGAACAACGATAGGAACAGTCTGACGAGTCAAGTTGGAAAAGAGTATGTATGTATGTATGTAGCTTCTAACTTTTTTTCTTGTATGTTTGTGGCTGGGTATCTTATCTATTTTGCTCTTTAGATTGCACAGAAAGAACTCTAAACCACAATTGAGATAATTGATGCTAATTTCTATCATTAAAGATATTTTATTTATTATTGTAAATGTATACTTCCCTATCCTAACCAAAATAATTTTATTGCCCATATGCTAACTAAACAAAGGTTTGTAATAATGTGTGCGGTTTTCACCTACATAATCAATCCACAAATGAATAAGTCTACAACCATGGGAGGCAATTGTCACCCAGGCGCCTATCATGGTAGAGCTGGCAAGGCTTCAGCATCAAACTGTGCTTCTGAAAATTAAAATAGTGGGAGACGTGCAGGGCCGGACTGGCCCACCGGGATACCTGGACATTTCCCGGTGGGCCATCGGGACCTGGGGCCGGGCAGACACGTGGGTCTGCTGGCGGCCGCTGGGGGAGTTGTTCTGTCTCTGCTCCCCAGCGTGCCGCTTAATGAGACCGCGGCCATTCCGGCCGCGGTCTCATGCAGCAGCGCGGGAGAGCAGAGACAGCGCAGCTCCCCCAGCGGCTGCCAGTACAAGTCCCCCAGCGGCCACCAGCAGACCTCCCACAGCGGCCGCCAGACTCCAGCACAAGTTCCCCAGCGGCCGCACTGCACGACCCCCTGGCAGGTAGTAGTAATGTGTGTCTGTCTGTCTGTTATGGTGTGTGTGTCTGTCTGTCATGGTGTGTGTGTCTGTCTGTCATGGTGTGTGTCTGTCTGTCCGTCCGTCATGGTGTGTGTCTGTCTGTCCGTCCGTCATGGTGTGTGTGTCTGTATGGTGTCTGTAT
Source organism: Pelobates fuscus (assembly GCF_036172605.1). Classification (NCBI taxonomy): domain Eukaryota; kingdom Metazoa; phylum Chordata; class Amphibia; order Anura; family Pelobatidae; genus Pelobates; species Pelobates fuscus. The sequence continues at coordinate 322,341,187 of NC_086317.1, read as the reverse complement.
GGTGTCTGTCTGTCTGTGTCATGGTGTCTGTCTGTCATGGTGTGTGTGTCTGTCTGTGTCATGGTGTCTCTGTCCGTCATGGTGTGTGGTTTTGTCTGTCTGTCATGGGGTGTGTGGTTTTGTCTGTCTGTCATGGGGTGTGTGGTTTTGTCTGTCTGTCATGGGGTGTGTGGTTTTGTCTGTCTGACATGGGGTGTGTGGTTTTGTCTGTCTGTCATGGGGTGTGTGGTTTTGTCTGTCTGTCATGGGGTGTGTGGTTTTGTCTGTCTGTCATGGGGTGTGTGTGTGTCTGTCTGTCATGGGGTGTGTGTGTGTGTCTGTCTGTCATGGGGTGTGTGTGTGTGTCTGTCTGTCATGGGGTGTGTGTGTGTGTCTGTCTGTCATGGGGTGTGTGTGTGTGTGTGTCTGTCTGTCATGGGGTGTGTGTGTGTGTCTGTCTGTCATGGGGTGTGTGTGTGTGTCTGTCTGTCATGGGGTGTGTGTGTGTGTGTCTGTCTGTCATGGGGTGTGTGTGTGTGTCTGTCTGTCATGGGGTGTGTGTGTGTGTCTGTCTGTCATGGGGTGTGTGTGTGTCTGTCTGTCATGGGGTGTGTGTGTGTCTGTCTGTCATGGGGTGTGTGTGTGTCTGTCTGTCATGGGGTGTGTGTGTGTCTGTCTGTCATGGGGGGTGTGTGTGTGTGTGTCTGTCTGTCATGGGGTGTGTGTGTCTGTCTGTCTGTCATGGGGTGTGTGTGTCTGTCTGTCTGTCATGGGGTGTGTGTGTCTGTCTGTCTGTCATGGGGTGTGTGTGTCTGTCTGTCTGTCATGGGGTGTGTGTGTGTCTGTCTGTCATGGGGTGTGTGTGTGTCTGTCTGTCATGGGGTGTGTGTGTGTGTGTGTCTGTCTGTTATGGGGTGTGTGTGTGTCTGTCTGTCATGGGGTGTGTGTGTGTGTGTGTCTGTCTGTTATGGGGTGTGTGTGTGTCTGTCTGTCATGGGGTGTGTGTGTGTGTGTGTGTGTGTCTGTCTGTCATGGGGTGTGTGTGTGTGTGTGTCTGTCATGGGGTGTGTGTGTGTGTGTGTCTGTCATGGGGTGTGTGTGTGTGTGTCTGTCATGGGGTGTGTGTGTGTGTGTCTGTCATGGGGTGTGTGTGTGTGTGTCTGTCATGGGGTGTGTGTGTGTGTCTGTCATGGGGTGTGTGTGTGTGTCTGTCTGTCATGGGGTGTGTGTGTGTGTCTGTCTGTCATGGGGTGTGTGTGTGTGTCTGTCTGTCATGGGGTGTGTGTGTGTCTGTCTGTCATGGGGTGTGTGTGTGTCTGTCTGTCTGTCATGGGGTGTGTGTGTGTCTGTCTGTCATGGGGTGTGTGTGTGTCTGTCTGTCATGGGGTGTGTGTGTGTCTGTCTGTCATGGGGTGTGTGTGTGTCTGTCTGTCATGGGGTGTGTGTGTGTGTGTGTGTCTGTCTGTCATGGGGTGTGTGTGTGTGTGTGTGTCTGTCTGTCATGGGGTGTGTGTGTCTGTCTGTCTGTCATGGGGTGTGTGTGTCTGTCTGTCTGTCATGGGGTGTGTGTGTCTGTCTGTCTGTCATGGGGTGTGTGTGTGTCTGTCTGTCATGGGGTGTGTGTGTGTCTGTCTGTCATGGGGTGTGTGTGTGTGTGTGTGTGTCTGTCTGTCATGGGGTGTGTGTGTGTGTGTGTCTGTCTGTCATGGGGTGTGTGTGTGTCTGTCTGTCATGGGGTGTGTGTGTGTGTGTCTGTCATGGGGTGTGTGTGTGTGTGTGTCTGTCATGGGGTGTGTGTGTGTGTGTGTCTGTCATGGGGTGTGTGTGTGTGTGTCTGTCATATGGGGTGTGTGTGTGTGTGTCTGTCATATGGGGTGTGTGTCTGTCTGTCATATGGGGTGTGTGTCTGTCTGTCATATGGGGTGTGTGTCTGTCTGTCATATGGGGTGTGTGTGTCTGTCTGTCTGTCATGGGGTGTGTGTGTGTGTCTGTCTGTCATGGGGCGTGTGCCTGTCTGTGTGTCATGGGGCGTGTGCCTGTCTGTGTCATGGTGTGTGTATCATGGTGTGTGTGTGTGTGTCTGTCATGGGGGGTGTGTGTGTGTGTGTCTGTCATGGGGTGTGTGTGTGTGTGTGTCTGTCATGGGGTGTGTGTGTGTGTCTGTCATGGGGTGTGTGTGTGTGTCTGTCATGGGGTGTGTGTGTGTGTCTGTCATGGGGTGTGTGTGTGTGTCTGTCATGGGGTGTGTGTGTGTGTCTGTCATGGGGTGTGTGTGTGTGTGTGTGTGTCTGTCTGTCATGGGGTGTGTGTGTGTGTGTGTCTGTCTGTCATGGGGTGTGTGTGTGTGTGTGTCTGTCTGTCATGGGGTGTGTGTGTGTGTGTGTCTGTCTGTCATGGGGTGTGTGTGTGTGTGTCTGTCTGTCATGGGGTGTGTGTGTGTGTGTGTCTGTCTGTCATGGGGTGTGTGTGTGTCTGTCTGTCATGGGGTGTGTGTGTGTGTGTCTGTCTGTCATGGGGGGTGTGTGTGTGTGTGTCTGTCATGGGGTGTGTGTGTGTGTCTGTCTGTCTGTCATGGGGTGTGTGTCTGTCTGTCTGTCATGGGGTGTGTGTGTCTGTCTGTCTGTCATGGGGCGTGTGCCTGTCTGTGTGTCATGGGGCGTGTGCCTGTCTGTGTCATGGTGTGTGTATCATGGTGTGTGTGTGTGTGGGTCTGTCTGTGTCATGGTGTGTGTGTCATGGTATATGTGTGTGTATCATGGTGTGTGTGTGGGTCTGTCTGTGTCATGGCCTGTCATGGTGTGTGTGTGTCATGGTATATGTGTGTTTAAAAATAGTGTTTTTGCTCACCTTTTTTTCACCACGCAGCGTGCTGGTCTCCCCTCGACTGGCCCTGCCTCTATGGCTAAGATCATCAAGCTTGATGATCTCAGCCAATCCAATGCTTTGCAATAGGATTGACTGCAAAACGCTACACCAATCAGCATCTCCTCATAGAGATGCATTGAATCAATGTATCTCTATGGGGAACGTTCAGCGCCTCCAGAGTGTGGAGGCCCTGAATGTAGGTGCACTGACACAGGAAGCACCTCTAGTGACCGTCTGAGTGACTGTCACTAGCGGTGTCACTTTGAAGCAATGTAAACACTGCCTTTTCTCTGAAAAGTTAGTGTTTACGTTGAAAAGCCTGTAGAGACATGCTATAGATACCAGTACCACTACATTAAGCTGTGTGTGTGCGCGCGTCTGCTAGTGAGTGAGCTTGCTTGCATGTGTGTGCCTGCTAGTAAGTGAGCTTGTGTTATTATGTCAATGAGCTGATGTATATCAGTGAGATTGTTTGTCTATGAGGGTGTGTATCAATGAGCTTGTGTGTGTCATTGAGATGTCAGTGTCTGCATGTGAGTATGCTTACTGTATAATTAAAAGTTTTTACTCTGAAATGGCCAATATTTTATATTAGAAAAAGATATATATATATATATATATATTACTCAATCATCTGTCATCTTGGGTGGTAAGACATAGCCGTACATATTACATGCGACAATATATGGCGCAGTGACTTATGGGGCTGGCATAACATTTTTTTCCAGGACTGCTTTGTATCCCCAGTCCGGCCCTGGAGACATGTTGGGATATGTTTTTGTACAGTTCTGCAGGAGTAAGGCAGTATGCAGCATTTGCACAGGGCTTTTTCTAGACTGTCACCGTGTGGGATTGTGCATGGGCTGATGACCTGTGCTCTGAATGTTCACCAGGCCTTGAATGACCCATTGGGATATTTCCCAGGTATCAGAGGCTGACCAGGGCTGTAGAATAATGTCTCTGGATGTCTTTGACAGAGATCATGACACTCACAACACACTCCAGTTGGCAATGGAGTTGTTAGGAAACAGTCTGCATCTCTTAGGCTTGGACAGATTTCTGTGAATGCTGTATCATACTGTGCAAGTCATATTGATGGACATTACAGGGATATATGATGACACGCCTTGCAACTCCTAGCAACCGTCATTTGTTAAAGTTCTATATATATATTGTATGCTCCACAGTGCGATTTGTGGGTTTTGTGTGAATTATGTTCATACCTGCCTCTGGCCAAAAGGTGCCAGCCTTCCCTTGTCTACAACACAATGCACTCTTTAACTAGAGGCCCTCAGAATTCAGTGTAAGATTTAAACTCATATGAGCTGTTCAATGTATGCAAACCTAGGACATATTACTAGAATGCTCCTATTACCCAAATATCCACAAATCCAGTATAGAAGGGTTCTCGATGAAGGGCTCCAACCCGAACCAAGTGGTGAAATGTGTGGCCTGGCCACAGCACAAAAAGATACACCATAGCACTGCACTTGGAGATTAAATCGAACCCTACTCCAAGATCTGACCTTTGCTACTAGAAAGTAAAAACAAGTTACTTTTAGATGAATATGACCTCTAATATAACTGCAGTATCAGTTTGGTTAGCTAGTAAATCTGTATTAAGGTAATCGTCACAAATCTAGATGACAGATTGACTACAGACTTTACATGCCATCATTAGACAGAATCAACTGCAAATTAGCTGGATCTCAATTCGCAAATTAAAGATGTTTAATGGAAACTGAACGCGGCCATGCTGTCTACATGCTGACCGAGCAGAAAAGATTTTAGCACAGAAGTTCTAGGGGAGAGTAAGGTAAGTAAAACATAATACATCAATTATGAATTTGACACTGTCAGGAATGACCAGAACTAACCCTAACTTAGCTAGAATAGGATAGACCAGTGATGGCTAACCTAGACACCATAAATTGTTTCTGGACTACATTTCCCATGATGCTCAGCTAGCTTTTAGAGTCTGGAAATGTAGTCCAGAAACAATTTACGGTGTCAAGGTTAGCCATCACTGGGATAGACGCATGTACCGATCCCTAGAATGGTTGGGTTTTAACTTGAATGCCTAAAGGAGGCAAAACATACAGAATATAACAACTGCCGTAGTCATGTTAGTCAGTTGGACATGTAAATACACCAGACTAATAAATCAAGCTGAAGTCAAAAGAATAACAGAAGTTAAGAAAAATTGTAAAACAAACCAATTCTTTAAACAGGAATGAAATGTACATCTAGGTCTGTAAATTTTTGGACACTAACACAAGTTTTATTTAGTCTGTTTACCAAAATGAATTCAAATTGCTGTTAAATAATGATTATGAGCTTAATGTTCAGTCTTTCGGCTTTAATTTGAATGGTTTAAGAATTACAGCTTTTAGTATGTAATTCTAGGGACCAAAAGCAATTGGCCAACTGACTCAAAAGCTGTTTCGTGGACATTATTTCTTCATGAACTAAGCAGGTAAAAGGTCTGGAGTTGATTCCAGGTATGGCATTTGCATTTGGAATCTGTTGCTGTGCACCCACAACATGCAGTCAAAGGAGGTCTCAATGCAAGTGCAACAGGCCAATCTTGGGCTGCAAAAAAAATAAAAATCATCAGAAAGATAGGCAAATAAACAGTTTGGTACATCCTGAGGGGAAAAAAAGAATGCACCGGCGAGCTCTGCAACACAAAAATGCCTGGTCGTCTACGGAAAACAACACTGGTAGATGATCGTATGATCCTTTCTAAGGTAAAGAAAAACCCGATTGCTACATCCAGCCAACTGAAGAACACTCTCCAGGAGAGGTAGGCATATCATTCTCCAAGTTTAACATAAAGAGAAGACTTCATAATAGCAAATAAAGGGGGTTCACCACAAGGTAAAACCATTCAGAAGTCTCAAATTTGCCAAAAAAACATATAAAAAAGCCAGCCCAGTTCTGGAACTGCATTCTTTGGACAGATGAAACTAAGATCAACCTGTACCAGATAGAGAGGAATAAAAAAAAGTATGGAGAAGGCTTTAAAGGCACAGGATCCAAAGCACTCTACATCATCTGTAAACACGGTGGAGGCAGAGTGATGGCATGGGCATGCATGGCTACCGATGGTACTGGGTCACTAGTGTTTATTGATGATAAGACAGAAGCAGCCAGATGAATTCTAATGTATATAGGGATATATGCCAAAAAACAAGCTTGTTTTAAAAGAACAGTCCACAAGGGGTTAACTCTAGAGTAGGAGTGTGCTGTGGGGTTATGTTAACCCCTTAACCCCTTAAGGACACATGACATGTGTGACATGTCATGATTCCCTTTTATTCCAGAAGTTTGGTCCTTAAGGGGTTAAGGACCGGACTGTTTTTGCGATGTTGTACCTTTGCAACCAGGCCTCTTTTTACACTTTTGTGGTGTTTGTGTTTAGCTGTAATTTTCCACTCTCTCATTTACCGTTCCCATACAAATTATATATTTGTTTTTTTCAGGACAAAAAGTGCTTTGTTTACATACCATTATTTATATAATTTCATGTAATTTAATAAAAAAAAAATATGATGAAAAATGTTTTAAATACATGGGCACCTGTTCTAAAGAAGGATATCATGGCACTAGAAAAAGTGCAGAGGCGGGCTACAAAATTAATAAAAGGAATGGAACATATCAGCTATGAAGAAAGGTTAACAAATTTAAACCTATTTAGTTTAGAAAAACGTCGCCTGAGATGGGATATGATAACATTATACAAATATATTCGGGGCCAATACAAACCATTGTGTGGAAATCTATTCACAAACCGGACTTTACATAGGACACGAGGCCATGTGTTTAGACTGGAAGAAAGAAGATTTCGTCTAAGGCAAAGGAAAGGTTTTTTTACTGTAAGAACAATCAGGATGTGGAATTCTCTGCCTGAAGAAGTGGTTTTATCAGAGTCCATACAGATGTTCAAACAGCTACTAGATGCATACTTGCAAAGACAGAATATTCAAGGATATAATCTTTCAATGTAGGGTAATAACTGCTTGATTCAAGGATAAATCTGACTGCCATTCTGGGGTCAAGAAGGAATTTTTTGTCCTAGCTTGTTGCAAAATTGTGCTTCAAACTGTTTTTTTTTTTTTTTTTTTTCTTTTGGATCAACAGCAAAAAACAGGTGTGAGGAAGGCTGAACTTGATGGACGCAAGTCTCTTTTCAGCTATCTAACTATGTAACTATGTAACTATGTTTTTACTTTTACTTGAAAAATCTTTTACTCGTCTACAAAAGCTAATGAAAAAAACTGCTAAATAGATAAAAAATGTTGTACTGAGTTTAAAAATAACCAGTGTTTACATGCTTTTTTGCTTTTTTTTTTTGCAAGTTATAGGGCTATAAGTACAAGTAGGATATTGCGGTTTCAAAACATACATTTTTCAAATTTATCAATAGTGACATTGTAACACTATTATCTGTCATAAATCTCTGAATCACACCCCACATATTTTTTTTTTAAAGTAGACAACCCAGGGTATTCAATATGGGGTATGTCCAGTGGCGTACATACCGGGGTCGCAGGGGTCGCGGCTGCGACCGGGCCCGGCCCACCAGGGGGCCCGGCCGCCCTGCGACCCAGGTATGTAGGTCACTGGGCCAGCCTCTTCTGCTGGGGGGCGCAGGAGCCGGCCACCTCCGGGCCCCCCCGAGGCTGGCCCTGCTGTCACCCGGCTGGCTGGCGGGAGCGCGAGGGAGCACTGTCCCCTGGTTGCTCCCTCTTCAGCTCCCTCGCGCACCGCACTGAAACCGGAGCCGGAAGATGACGTCATCTTCCGGCTCCGGCATCAGTACGCGGCGCGCGAGGGAGCTGAAGAGGGAGGGGGGGGGGGGGGCCCGGATCAGTTTTCGCACCGGGGCCCCATGGGTTGTGTGTACGCCACTGGGTATGTCCAGTCTTTTTAAGTAGCCACTTAGTCACAAACACTGGCCAAAGTTAGCGTTCATATTTGTTTGTGTGTGAAAAAAGTAAAAAACTAAATTGAATGCTAATTTTGGCCAGTGTTTGTGACTAAATGGCTACTAGAAAAGACTGGACATACCCCATTTGCAATACCTTGGGTTGTCTTCTTTTGCAAATGCTATGCCATCATGGGGATAATTCTCATTCCTGGGCTACCATACGCTCTCAAAGGCAACGTATCTTTGTTATCTCCTTTTAGTTTTTCATCTCTAATTAATTACCTCAATAGCCCCATGTCTCCCCACCCATAATAGTGTGTTTTATTTCTTTTTTTTTTTTCTAACCTCAGACCTTATATTTCAGACTGGGCCCCTTAAAACAGCATTAACACCCAGCACTCCCAAGCAACCAAGTCCTGCTGAATCTTCAGAGCAGAGGTATCATCTCTGGAAGATTGCCCACCCTTCCCTCCCCACACCATCCCACCCCATGGTCGACAACTTACTTATAGATAGTGCACATCAGCTGGTTTTCTTAACACACCAATCAAATCGCTAAACCTCTCCTCACCTGAGTTTATTTTAACACACTGCATCCTTACATTGGTTTAATCACTCATTGATATTTGTGTGTTTGTATATATGATCTACATATCTATATAATACACATTTTTTCTAATGTTCTCCCTTCTATTTTTCACTTTAACACTAACTTCTCTCATCACTAAAATATCTCTAGCCTTTCACTCACCTGTTCCTAGCAACACCATAATTATTACTTCCACCTTACTCCCCTCCCCTCTCTATTCATCCCATGCACTCTACACATACCTTTCCAGCCTATCTCCACCAACTCCTCCCAAATCCTCTACATACATACCCTCCTACAAAACTTTCAAATCCTACTCCCACCTTCACTTCCTTTCTATCCTTCTGCTCCTAGCTGCTGGTGATGTCTCTCCTAACCCCGGCCCCCTCGCAACAAACTCAGCACATACTAATCTCATACCCATCTCATGTTCCTCTAAATCCTCCTTCAATACTGCCCTCTGGAACGCACGCTCTGTTTGCAATATAACTAAATCCACTGCTGTCCATGACTTCTTCATCTCTCGTTCTATAGATTTACTAGCCATAACAGAAACCTGGCTCTCCCCCTCTGACACTGCCACCCCTGCATCTTTGTCCTTCGGTGGTCTCCAACTTACCCACAACCCAAGAAACTCTGAATGTAAAGGTGGTGGTGTTGGGTTTCTCCTCTCCCCTCACTGCTCTTTTAAACCTCTTCCCACCCCCCCTTCTCTCTCTTTCCCATCATTTGAAATACACTCAATACGCATTTTCAAACCCTACTCTGCTAACATTGCTGTTATTTACCGTCCCCCTGGTTCCCCTCTTCTCTTCCTTGACCACTTTGCTGCCTGGCTACCCTATTTCCTCTCTTCTAACATTCCATCCCTAATTCTCGGGGACTTCAATATTCCTATAAACCCACCTTTGACCTCTGCAGCCACTAAACTACTTTCAATTACTTCCTCCCTCGGGCTATCGCAGTGGGCAAATTCTCCCACCCATGTAGCTGGCAATACCCTTGACCTAATCTTCACTTATGCATGTACAGTATCTAATATCTGCAACACTCCATATCCACTCTCTGATCACCACCTCTTATCATTTGCTCTCACATACCCCCTCACCCAAAAACCTCAGCCTAACCCCCCTCAACTCAGGAGGGACCTTAATTCTCTTGATCTCCAACAGTTGTCAGCTGACATTGATTCACAACTGCTGTCCATCCCTTCCCTCTCCTGTCCTTCACGGGCCATTCTACTCTTACATCTGCCTTGAACACTGCAGCACCACTCCAAACAAGCACCTCGAGGAGGACCCGCCCCCAACCATAGCATACTAAATAAACACGCTACCTGCAAAGATGCTCCCGTTGTGCTGAACGCTCCTGGAGGAAGTCCCGCACCCAGGCAGACTTTCTCCATTATAGATTCATATTGTGTTCATACAGTGCAGCCCTTGCCCTTGCCAAACAGTCCTATTTTTCTGCTCTCATTAGTTCATGTTCCCGCAACCCCAGGCGTCTCTTTCACACCTTTAATTCTCTTCTTCGCCCTGCTGTGGCCACTCCCAAAACTAACCTTACTGCTGATAACTTTGCATGTTACTTCACTGACAAGATTGAACAGCTAAGGAAAGAATTCTCCCCTCCTTGCCTTTCTGTTTCTCAATCACACATAGATCATGCCTTTCCTACCCTTCAGACATTCTCCCCAGCTACTGACCAAGAGGTGGCTGCTCTTCTTTGCTCCTCTCGCCCCACCACTTGCCCGCTCGATCCTGTCCCATCTCACCTTATTAGATCTCTCTCCACTTGTCTCGTGCCTTCTCTAACACACATCTTCAACTGCTCACTCTCTTCTGACATCGTCCCTGCTGACCTTAAACATGCCACTGTAATACCTATACTAAAAACACCATCCCTCGACCCATCCACCCCCTCTAACTACCGTCCCATATCTCTGCTCCCTTTTTCCTCAAAGCTTCTGGAAAGACTTGTCTTTACCCGTGTGTCTCATTTCCTCAATTCCAATTCTCTCCTTGACCCCCTTCAATCTGGCTTCCGCCCTCTCCACTCTACAGAGACTGCCCTTATCAAAGTTACTAACGACCTAATCGCAGCTAAATCCAAAGGCCACTACTCCATACTAATTCTTCTTGACCTCTCAGCGGCCTTTGACACCGTTGATCATGCTCTCCTTCTTCAAACTCTTCAATCGCTTGGTCTCTGTGACTCTGTCCTCTCGTGGTTTTCCTCTTATCTCTCCCAACGCTCATTCAGTGTCTCTTTTTCTAATGATACCTCCTCCCCTTGCCCTGTCTCGGTTGGAGTTCCCCAAGGCTCCGTCCTTTGTCCCCTTCTATTTTCTCTTTATACTGCCTCTCTTGGCAAACTTATTACCTCTTTTGGATTTCACTACCACCTGTACGCTGATGACACCCAGCTATATCTCTCCTCCCCGGACCTCTCCCCTGCCGTCCTGCAACGTGTCACTGCTTGCCTTTCTTCCATCTCTGACTGGATGTCCTCCCGCTTTCTGAAACTCAATCTCTCTAAAACTGAGTTCCTTGTCTTTCCTCCTCCTAATACTGATCCTCCTCTTTCCCTCTCCCTCCAAGTTTGTGGTACCAACATCAGTCCATCCTTGCAAGTGCGCTGTCTTGGCGTCATACTTGACTCTGGTCTCACCTTTGAACCTCACATCCAGCATGTTGCCAAATCAGGTAGATTCCATCTTAAAAACATAGCCCGCATCCGCCCCTTTCTTGCACCAGATACTACCAAGGAGCTTGTCCATGCTCTAGTAATTTCCTGCATGGATTATTGTAACCCTCTCCTGATTGGTCTTCCCAATAGCCGTACTGCACCCTTACAGTCTGTAATGAATGCTGCTGCTAGATTGATTTTCCTCTCTAGTCGTTTCTCTCACACCTCACCCCTCTGCCAGTCCTTACATTGGCTTCCTGTATGCTATAGGAGTCAATTCAAGGTACTAACTCACACCTATAAAGCACTGAACAACTCTAGCCCCTCTTATATCTCCTCACAGATCCATAGGTATGTCCCTTCTCGGTCTCTCCGCTCTGCCCGTGACCACCTCCTGTCCGTTGTCCGCACTCGTACGGCCAACTCGCGCTTGCAGGACTTCTCACGGGCGGCTCCCTTCCTATGGAATAGCCTGCCTACCGCCATCAGACTCTCCCCTAGTCTTGCATCTTTTAAGAAGTGCCTTAAAACCCATCTCTTTAGGAAAGCTTATGGCCTCCAAGACTAACCCTTACCTCACATACCTGTCTCTTGCCCTCTCCTAAAGGGCAGCCCACCTTATTTGATTGTAAATTCCTGTCCTAATGTGTTTTACACCCCACCTCCTATAGAATGTAAGCTCGTTTGAGCAGGGTCCTCTTCAACCTATTGTTCCTGTAAGTTTATTTGTAATTGTCCTATTTATAGTTAAATCCCCCTCTCATAATATTGTAAAGCGCTACGGAATCTGTTGGCGCTATATAAATGGCAATAATAAATAAATAAAACGTAACCAACCTGGCAATTTTTCAATGTAAAAATATTTGACCCTTATATTTGACCCTGTAACTTTCATAAACGCTATAAAACCTGTACATGGGGGGTACTGTTAAACTCAGGAGACTTTGCTGAACACAAATATTAGTGTTTCAAAACAGGAAAACGTATCACAACAATTATATCATTATTAAAAGTGTTGTTTGTGTGTGAAAAATGCAAAAAAAGTCACTTTCACTGACAATATCATCGCTGTGATATGTTTTACTGTTTTGAATCACTAATATTTGTGTTCAGCGAAGTCTCCCGAGTAAAACAGTACATGCACAGGTTTTAGGGTGTCATAGAAAGTTACAGGGTAAAATACAGTGCTAGCAAATTCAATTCTCTGGACTTTCGGCCTGGGTTGTCAGGCAGGTCCCTCAAATTGCAATCAATAAAATGACTTAATTATGTAAAAATATTACATAAATATGCAAGTAGAATTCAAATATATATGCATATTTATATATTTGAAGTCTACGTGTATAATTATTTATGTAATTTTGTATATGGACATATGTATATTTCATATTATATATATATATATATATATATATACACACAATTTCATTCTAAGTGTATTTTGATATGTATTAAGGCCTTTTGGCATGTAATTGTGGGAGGGGCGTATGACTCACCTTCTACCTACTTAAGGGACACCCCTTACCTGGCTCCATACCGTTCGAGGTCAGCGCTGCATCCTGAATCCACTTCCGGTTCACGGACGGCGCCATCTTGTTTTCGGGAAAAAAAAACGCGGTTCGTTGGTGTTAGCTGTGTCCAGGAAACTCCTTACAGGTTTTCCGCCCGTCCAGCCACGCACAAAACCCGGTCTTCATCGCTGACTAAGTCCACAGGACTTCTAAATCGTAAGTCCGTCGCCCGGATCACTTCCCACAGCGTCGCGATTTTAAACGGCCTTACTTTACGGCCACATGTTTTATGGCCAAGCCACAGGCAAATTAACCCTCGGGCTTCCGGCAATTTTCTATATACATCTATGTACTGACTACAGCAAGCGCTTATATGTAGCATCTTACACAGATTCCTTTCTCCCTCATATCAGTATTTTAACTTTGTTTTTTACATGTTTCTATTTTCTTTATAATGATTACGTTTACTGGCATATGGATATAAACTATCCTTCCTTATTATAATTATAAACGGGTTATATAGGTTATTGATAAAAATGTGTTAATCAGATTGGATTATTAGTAAAAAATAAATAAAGTGATAATGGCTCCGATTCAGAGGTCAGGTGAAGTGGCCAATGAATCAGTGCCAAATTGCCTTCAAAATTACTCTCCCAACATAGGGAATAACCCTCAGATAATAGTAAAATAGAGAAAAGAGGAAGGGCCAAAATAAGCCCAAATGGAGAGTAATGAGGGAAGGGAAGTCCCTACCTTTTAATAATCCTAAAGGGAAACACAAAATAAATAAAATAGGTTGGCAGGGGAGTAGTACTGGACCAATCCTGGGGGGATAATACTAAGACAGCTGCTCACTGAACAAGGAGACAAGCTAGTCTTTGTCCTATTTCGGAGAGTCCCCCATCCGGATAAAGAGACTCACAGTAACTTAACACAGAGTAGTAGAGAGGACTTGGAAAAATAGGGCTAAAAAAAGGGAAAACAGCCCTGTAAGGAAAAAAATCCCCACTAAACCCCCAAGGGTGCTGAGTCCAAAGCAAAGACTCCTATAGTGAGTAGACTGTCCCTGAATACCTCAGCACAGTGGATAATCCACTTGTGCCTACCAAGTTCCAAGTCCCTACCCAGTCCCTGCCTATCTCAATAACTTGAGTTACATTAAAAAAAATCATTGGTGCTACCTATAAAGTGCAGAGTGATTAAATAAATAAAGAGGCTAGCTCGACGCGCGTTTCGGCGTTACAGCACGCCGTCGTCAGGAGCAGTAAACTTGTGGTGTCCCCTAGATCAGTTTAAATACCTTAACATATCAGCTTAGTTGGTGCCGGCTGTGTGCGGTCACGTGAGTACGTGCGTCATCCGACACTCCTCCCCACGGGTCGCGTCATATGACGCGGACTGGGAGGCAGTGTCCTAGGTGGGGAGTATGTGTGGGCGTCATCCGACACTCCTCCCCGTTGGCCGCGTCATATGACGCGGACCGGGAGGCAGTGTCCTAGGTGGTGTATGCGTACGAGCGTGTCTCTAAACACGCCCCCGGCCAATCACAAGCATGGGCGGGGATGTACACCCGCCCACTATTGCGGAGAAGGTATCCGCCCCCCTTAGAGAGGCGAGAACGGGCACGGTCCCACAGGATTCCAGGCAAGGACCCGTTCTTAATGTAAAATGTCTCTATGTTATGCGGAGACATGAACGACAATATTGAAGGGTCCATTTATAATGCAAACCATAATGATGAGTATGGAATCCTGCATAACGAAGGAGCAGGATTTAGTCCCTAATAATGGCAACAATGAAAAGGAGAGAACCCCATATTTTACTGTATGTTGCCCCAATGTTATAAGGGGACATAAATCATCAGTGTAAATAGGTATGTTTGTTGGTCCTTATATGACCAAAGAGGCAGGACCACATATACCTAAAATGAGTGTATCTTGTTCCAATGCCATTAGAGGACAAAAGCCCCAATATCATGAGGGGACATATTCATCAATATTAATGGGTATGCTTATAGTGCCTGTTAATCGAAGGGACGTAAGGGTATGCGGCCCGTATGTGAAGGAACAAGGAAAGAAGGGGAACCAATTCACACGACTGGCACAAAGAGGCCTGAGATTAATCTATAGTGTACCCAATGTCATTACAAGACATGGGCATCGATAGTGCCAGGTATACTCATGGTGCCAATTAGTCTAGAGAACACAAGAACATGCAGCCCCAATATACGGTTCTAATAATGTCGTTTTAGTCGCGTAGAACCTACTTAAAGGTAAAGCCTTGCGAGCGGACATTACAAAACATAAAATAAATATGTACATAAACATAAGTGCAAAAAGTAGTGTATTTACAGTGTGATATATTCACATTACAGGACTAGTAAGGGCGTCCCTCAAATTTATGAACATCCTAAGTGAGTGTAGAACAATTAAATTAAATTAAAGCACTTTTTAAAGAAAGGCTGAAAAGGAGAAGCCCTCATTTAGGCCTGCAGGAGATAGGGTTTTGAGTTTGTAAATCCAATACGATTCACGTTGTCTCAATTTTTTATCCCAATCTCCCCTCCGTATAGTTTGTGGGATATATTCAATCCCTATGAATCTCAAATTATCCGCAGAATTTTGATGGTGAATTTTGAGATGGCGCGAGATCGGAGTCTCTAGAGGTCTCCTGACCGAGTTAACATGTTCTCTTATTCGTAGTTTAAAAGGTCTGAAGGTTTTACCCACATATTTTTGGCCACATGAGCAGGTGAGTAGATATATTACGCCCTCTGTCCTACAGTTAAAAAAGGAACGTATCGGGAAGGATTCTCTATTCTCGCTATCAGTGAATTCCTTCGTTTTTTGATCTATGAACTCACACGCGCTACAGTGTCCACACTTAAATGTCCCCTTTGGTAGATAATCTTTGCCACCTCTTTTAAGGGGGGCTAGGTGACTGTGTACCAAGGTGTCACGCAGGTTCTTACCTCTCCGTGCAGTCACGGAGGGGAATGTAGTGACTACTTGTTTAATCTCGGGGTCCGATGTCAAAATCGGCCAGTAGCGTTTGAGAGTTCCCATCATGAAGTCCCAGCCTGCATCGAAAGTGGCAATGCACCGAATTAGTTTTTCATCTTGTTTCTTTGTTGTGTCATCAGTAAGGAGACATTCTCGCTCAGTGCTGATTGCTCTGGTGTAGGCTCTCCTTAAGACCCTATTGGGGTAGCCCTTATCCTTAAAGGCGCGTCTGAGTTCCCATGCTTTGACTTTAAAGTCCTCTAGGGAAGAACAGTTGCGTCTTAATCTCAGATACTGTCCTATTGGTATGCCAGCTTTTAAGGGTTGAGGGTGATGACTCTGCCAATTTAAAAGGCTATTCGTGGCTGTTTGTTTCCTAGAGAGGGTTGTAGAGACACCTCCTTCCGGCTGGATGGTTATTGAAATATCCAAAAAATTGAGTTTTTTGCCACCCATCTCACTCGTGAATCTTAGGTTCAGATCATTTATATTGAGAAGATTTACAAAAATCTCAAAATCTTTTTCGTTGCCGGTCCAGATGATCAGTACATCATCTATGTACCGTTTCCAACAAAAAATCATCCCCATATAGTGACTCAAATGGGGGGCTGATCTGATATATTTTTCCCAAGTGCCCAGATACAGGTTTGCATAGGATGGGGCACACGATGTCCCCATCGCAGTCCCCCTGATTTGCTGGTATAGAGTGCCATTAAAAAGGAAGATATTTTTAGTCAGGACAGTTCTAAGGACATTAGAGACAAATTCCGTGTATGCAGTTGGGAACTGTAATTCTTGTTCCAATATAGTCTTGATGTTATTAATTCCCTGTGTGTGGGGTATAGAACTATAAAGGGACTCCACATCTAATCTACATAGTGATGCCTGATCTGGTGTGGAGATATCCTTCAAGAAATTGAGCATTTGTTTCGTGTCTCTTATGTACGATGGTAACTTAGAGACAGTGGGTGCCAGGATCTTCGCCCGTAAGCTAGCCCTACACAAATTCCATATGCATAAGAGAGCACAAAAAGCATCTAGTTTGGGGTTAACAATTAGAGACATGGACTGCCTGGAGACTCTTGTGGAACTCCTTGACTGTAATAATCCCCGTGTCACTAATACCCCAACTACAAATCTTGCACCAAAAAGCCGTTTTACACCACACCTGAAAGACTACAAGAATATTGTGGTTTTTCTGGAAATGGTCTGTAAGGAAATCGAAAAAGTCGAACCAGGGACTGTAAATATTGTATCCAATGGCAACCTCACTAGAACAGAAAAATTAGCACTAGAAGAATTGAAAATGAATGATCAACTAGTGATCAAACCTTCAGATAAAGGCGGTAATGTGGTCCTCATGGATCATTCTAATTATATCCAGATGGTACAGAATTTATTAAGTGATACAGAAACTTATCGAGTACTTAAACACGACCCTACCATGCAATTCTTCACTGAAATAAAAGCTATGTTGAGTCAAGCTCTATCTGATAACTTGATCACTAAAAATGAATTTGATTTTATGCTGGTAAGACAGCCTATACTCTCCACCTTTTATAGCCTACCGAAAGTTCACAAGTCTCTTGACCAACCATCGGGTAGACCGATTGTATCATGATGTGGAAACCTGACCCAGAATTTGAGTATTTTTCTGGATAAGATCCTGGCACCCACTGTCTCTAAGTTACCATCGTACATAAGAGACACGAAACAAATGCTCAATTTCTTGAAGGATATCTCCACACCAGATCAGGCATCACTATGTAGTTTAGATGTGGAGTCCCTTTATAGTTCTATACCCCACACACAGGGAATTAATAACATCAAGACTATATTGGAACAAGAATTACAGTTCCCAACTGCATACACGGAATTTGTCTCTAATGTCCTTAGAACTGTCCTGACTAAAAATATGTTCCTTTTTAATGGCACTCTATACCAGCAAATCAGGGGGACTGCGATGGGGACATCGTGTGCCCCATCCTATGCAAACCTGTATCTGGGCACTTGGGAAAAATATATCAGATCAGCCCCCCATTTGAGTCACTATATGGGGATGATTTTTTGTTGGAAACGGTACATAGATGATGTACTGATCATCTGGACCGGCAACGAAAAAGATTTTGAGATTTTTGTAAATCTTCTCAATATAAATGATCTGAACCTAAGATTCACGAGTGAGATGGGTGGCAAAAAACTCAATTTTTTGGATATTTCAATAACCATCCAGCCGGAAGGAGGTGTCTCTACAACCCTCTTTAGGAAACAAACAGCCACGAATAGCCTTTTAAATTGGCAGTCATCACCCTCAACCCTTAAAAGCTGGCATACCAATAGGACAGTATCTGAGATTAAGACGCAACTGTTCTTCCCTAGAGGACTTTAAAGTCGAAGCATGGGAACTCAGACGCGCCTTTAAGGATAAGGGCTACCCCAATAGGGTCTTAAGGAGAGCCTACACCAGAGCAATCAGCACTGAGCGAGAATGTCTCCTTACTGATGACACAACAAAGAAACAAGATGAAAAACTAATTCGGTGCATTGCCACTTTCGATGCAGGCTGGGACTTCATGATGGGAACTCTCAAACGCTACTGGCCGATTTTGACATCGGACCCCGAGATTAAACAAGTAGTCACTACATTCCCCTCCGTGACTGCACGGAGAGGTAAGAACCTGCGTGACACCTTGGTACACAGTCACCTAGCCCCCCTTAAAAGAGGTGGCAAAGATTATCTACCAAAGGGGACATTTAAGTGTGGACACTGTAGCGCGTGTGAGTTCATAGATCAAAAAACGAAGGAATTCACTGATAGCGAGAATAGAGAATCCTTCCCGATACGTTCCTTTTTTAACTGTAGGACAGAGGGCGTAATATATCTACTCACCTGCTCATGTGGCCAAAAATATGTGGGTAAAACCTTCAGACCTTTTAAACTACGAATAAGAGAACATGTTAACTCGGTCAGGAGACCTCTAGAGACTCCGATCTCGCACCATCTCAAAATTCACCATCAAAATTCTGCGGATAATTTGAGATTCATAGGGATTGAATATATCCCACAAACTATACGGAGGGGAGATTGGGATAAAAAATTGAGACAACGTGAATCGTATTAGATTTACAAACTCAAAACCCTATCTCCTGCAGGCCTAAATGAGGGCTTCTCCTTTTCAGCCTTTCTTTCAAAAGTGCTTTAATTTAATTTAATTGTTCTACACTCACTTAGGATGTTCATAAATTTGAGGGACGCCCTTACTAGTCCTGTAATGTGAATATATCACACTGTAAATACACTACTTTTTGCACTTATGTTTATGTACATATTTATTTTATGTTTTGTAATGTCCGCTCGCAAGGCTTTACCTTTAAGTAGGTTCTACGCGACTAAAACGACATTATTAGAACCGTATATTGGGGCTGCATGTTCTTGTGTTCTCTAGACTAATTGGCACCATGAGTATACCTGGCACTATCGATGCCCATGTCTTGTAATGACATTGGGTACACTATAGATTAATCTCAGGCCTCTTTGTGCTAGTCGTGTGAATTGGTTCCCCTTCTTTCCTTGTTCCTTCACATACGGGCCGCATACCCTTACGTCCCTTCGATTAACAGGCACTATAAGCATACCCATTAATATTGATGAATATGTCCCCTCATGATATTGGGGCTTTTGTCCTCTAATGGCATTGGAACAAGATACACTCATTTTAGGTATATGTGGTCCTGCCTCTTTGGTCATATAAGGACCAACAAACATACCTATTTACACTGATGATTTATGTCCCCTTATAACATTGGGGCAACATACAGTAAAATATGGGGTTCTCTCCTTTTCATTGTTGCCATTATTAGGGACTAAATCCTGCTCCTTCGTTATGCAGGATTCCATACTCATCATTATGGTTTGCATTATAAATGGACCCTTCAATATTGTCGTTCATGTCTCCGCATAACATAGAGACATTTTACATTAAGAACGGGTCCTTGCCTGGAATCCTGTGGGACCATGCCCGTTCTCGTCTCTCTAAGGGGGGCGGATACCTTCTCCGCAATAGTGGGCGGGTGTACATCCCCGCCCATGCTTGTGATTGG
Source organism: Pelobates fuscus (assembly GCF_036172605.1). NCBI lineage: Eukaryota > Metazoa > Chordata > Amphibia > Anura > Pelobatidae > Pelobates > Pelobates fuscus. Next base: position 322,321,519 of record NC_086317.1, on the reverse strand, counting down.
CCGGGGGCGTGTTTAGAGACACGCTCGTACGCATACACCACCTAGGACACTGCCTCCCGGTCCGCGTCATATGACGCGGCCAACGGGGAGGAGTGTCGGATGACGCCCACACATACTCCCCACCTAGGACACTGCCTCCCGGTCCGCGTCATATGACGCGACCCGTGGGGAGGAGTGTCGGATGACGCACGTACTCACGTGACCGCACACAGCCGGCACCAACTAAGCTGATATGTTAAGGTATTTTTTTTTTTTTTTTTTTTTAATTCTTTATTTTTGTAGTGCGTATATTAATCACAGGCATACATATGGTACCCCAACGGCATTCCATATGCAGGTTTCAAGACATTAGTTACAGTAGGGGTAAATAGACAATGCACTTTTTTTGTTATTAAATATTCATGAAAACAGGCTTATAAAACCGGCTTAGAGAACAGGCTTATAAATCAAGCTTAGATAAAACAGGCTCATAAATCAGGCTGGTAAATCAAGCTTGTAAGTCAGGCAATTAAATCAGGCTTTTTAAATCAGGCCCATAGGACAGGGAATGTGTCCAGAGTCATGAAAGGCAGCAAGGCCGTGCATGTCGCTTATCAACAAGTGACAGGTCTCAGAGGGGCAGCGGGAACATTCAGGTATTTGCATTGAAGTGGTTTGTTAGAGGTAGTGGGCATGCAAACTTACAGCGTGCAGTAACAGTGGGTTAAAGTAGAGTGAGTGAGATAAACTAGTAGAGTGTGTCTGATGTGCGAGGTGTGTGAATGGGACAATAGTGGAGTGTCAGACAGCGTTGGAGTGTGGACAGTGTGATGTTAGAGGTTCGAGACAGAAGGCATATAGCAGAAAACATAGTCCAGGAGTCAGGATGTGGTTGCGGGGTAACATCGGGCAGTCTCTGATAGGCATTCAGCCCACTCCCGACCTCTGGATTCGCCGCGGCACAGCCGGCTGAACCTCCATATCCCAGCGATTCCGTCTGGCACTGATGAGGCCGGAGGACTGCAGAAGTGTGAGGCTGTGAGACATGGGCATTTTGCTTGGGAGGTGATTCCTCTGGGTGCCCTGCCGAGGTGTGAGTTGGTGCTGCAGACCCCCGGTCCGGCATATGTGCATAGACGTCGGCCTCGTGGGTTTCAAGCTTGTCCCCTGGCTCCTTGTGGTCAGATGAGGTCTCGATAGTGCTCGTTGCGGGGCAGAGTATGGAGGAGGGTGCCCGTATAGGATCTTATGAGGTGTAGCATGTTGGGCTGTGGAGTCGCATGCGGTCATCCGTTTCACCCGCTGTTTGCGTTTTATCCGCCGCCCTTCCGCTCCGGGGGCCCGTAGAGGTCGTTTCCGTTGCCGTTTTCGGTTATTTGGGCGGCTCCGGTTTGGAGTGGCTTGGTCGGCTGACTCGTGAGTGCTGGAGGTATCGAGCACGGTTAGCTTGGCCCAGAAGGCGTCGAACAGGCGGTCTAGCCGCTCTGCCAGAGTGGGCAAAGATGCAGGGTCCCATGCATCATCCGCCATGTCGGGTTGTCCTCGTTTTTCGCTACAGGTAGGCCACTGCTGGGGCTTCCCTCCTGTGTCACACTCCATGCCGGGATATCCCTCACCGGCAGGGGGGGGGGATAGAGTATGCTGGGGAGACCACCGGTCTTTGGTGCTGCAGTTGGCAGAGGGAGCGGCCGTCTCCCCCATGTCGCTCAGGCAGGCCTCGTGTAGGCCGCAGCTCAATCCCCAGGTCGTGGCGATTAGTACCGGCTGACAGCTTGCTGGCGGTTTGCTTTGTTTGTGGTCCCCCGGTCGCCAGGGACAGTGCACCAGCTTTTGGGGCCACTTGCTATGATTCTTGGCAGGATTCAGGCTTATAGCAGGATTCTTGGCACGGAGCTCGTCCGCCATGCGACCGCTCAGCTCGGCTGTTGGCTCCGCCCCCCATGTTAAGGTATTTAAACGGATCTAGGGGACACCACAAGTTTACTGCTCCTGACGACGGCGTGCTGTAACGCCGAAACGCGCGTCGAGCTAGCCTCTTTATTTATTTAATCACTCTGCACTTTATAGGTAGCACCAATGATTTTTGTTTAATGTAACTCAAGTTATTGAGATAGGCAGGGACTGGGTAGGGACTTGGAACTTGGTAGGCACAAGTGGATTATCCACTGTGCTGAGGTATTCAGGGACAGTCTACTCACTATAGGAGTCTTTGCTTTGGACTCAGCACCCTTGGGGGTTTAGTGGGGATTTTTTTCCTTACAGGGCTGTTTTCCCTTTTTTTAGCCCTATTTTTCCAAGTCCTCTCTACTACTCTGTGTTAAGTTACTGTGAGTCTCTTTATCCGGATGGGGGACTCTCTGAAATAGGACAAAGACTAGCTTGTCTCCTTGTTCAGTGAGCAGCTGTCTTAGTATTATCCCCCCAGGATTGGTCCAGTACTACTCCCCTGCCAACCTATTTTATTTATTTTGTGTTTCCCTTTAGGATTATTAAAAGGTAGGGACTTCCCTTCCCTCATTACTCTCCATTTGGGCTTATTTTGGCCCTTCCTCTTTTCTCTATTTTTGGATTATTAGTAATATTAGAATGGTCATGTTATACATATATGAAGTTTTGTTTAAACAACTTTACATTATGTTAATTATCTAACACAAGCACTTGTATTAAATATTTTATGTTTACATATAAACCATTAGAAGATTACACTTCTAAACATACCATTTACACACGTTTCTTACATGGTACGCACATATGCTGACTTTTTCTTTATGTACTCAAAACTACATACACAAGAACTCGGTCCAATACATCTCATAAACTTTCGGGTTGAATCACACGACTTGATTCAACCACTCATACGTCAATTTTCTGTTATCAAGATTTTAATTATAACGATTTTAATTATCACTTTCCTCATACTCTACCTATTTTAGAGCTTACCTTTCATACCTAAGATAGACTATATTATTACTAATATACACCATATTAGACTACAAACACTAGCAAGCATACGTATTACTTTTGTCACCATAGAGACATATTATACATAACAAGACACCCGGTTATCAGGGTCATACCACATATAAGACCAGTTAGGTAAATACCATTCATTAAAAATTTACCTTACATATGTCTATATATATCAACTCACTACAGCTATGTAGTCTAAATTGGTATCAAAGGATCCAATTCTCACACTTTGTATATCTTGTCTCTAAACCCTTTAGGTTTTCCAGGTTTCTCTATACCTGTCGCTTATTCAAACACATACATACTACCAGGTACGTTAAGCCTGCTCACGCCGTATAACACATACGGTTCCATATCTACATAGGACTTAGAGTACTGGCATTTTCAGGGGTTATAGGCCCAAATAGGTATCTCCCCTCTGGGCTTGCTGCCTATCGTTTAGTGGTCCGCGAGGCCAACACCCCGCCTCAACGTTTCGGAGGTAATGCCCCCCGGGCCACACGTAAGTCAGCCGCCTCGCAAATTATAGAGAGGGCGTCACCTGTCACTCCCTTCCCCTGTTTTCTTTTATTGTCACCGAGAGGCCTACGAACTCCTGCCGCTACGTCGGGCGGCCTCAATAACCCCTCGCGCCAACGCATAGATAGAGCCTCTCACAGCCACTTGGCAACTAGCAGGGCCTCACCTGTCACCAAAGAACAAGATTAATGTTTCGCCTTACCCGGCATAATTAGCCTGCCAGTACATCCCCTGCGGTTTTTCACGCTAATTTATATTTTGTCATCTAGTATGTCTCAAGTAGGGGTAGAGGATTTCTCCATCCCGAGTACTCCGGCCAGAGCAAACACCCCATCACAGGAGGAGGATATGGCTAGCCCAGCATCTTTCAGGTCGTGGACTATCCCTCGCATCACTAGCGAACTCAGGAGACGACAAATCCCTTTTCCGGCAACAGCAAGGAAAGCAGAACTTTACAAGTTACTGCACACCTCAACCGATAACAGGGACGCCGGGGAGGGATCTAGCCAGTCTAACCCAGGAAACATACATGGCATGCTCACATGCCTCATGGCGTCCATGAGCAAGGTCAATTCTAGGCTGGAGACACTTGAATCGGTCACTACAGCCCTCACCATGGCTGGAACGGCCACGGCAATCCCCACAGCAGTGGTGGAGTTGCAATCAGTCTCTCCAGCCATCACCTCGGATGACCAAGAGGTTCACCCTGCTCACATGATACCCGAACACCTCAAAAAAGATATCCTGGAAGGTAAAGATGTCAATCTGGCCTCACTACTAATTGCCTCCCAGGATATAGTGGAACATAAGACATACGCTTATGACGATATTTCGGTGGTGGTAAAATCTAGGGATGCACGATTAAATAGGAAGCTTACTATTCCAGAATTTGTTTTAGCTTTTGGCATTTATCGTGATGTGATGTGTACGGTATATCCCCACAGACGTGAGGAGTTTGACTTATATATGCACAGGCTGGTGGACCTGGGCAACAAATATAGTGGGTCAGCTTTCTATGACTACCATATATCCTTTTCTGCCAAAGTGTCTGGCGCCTTCTCACAGTACGGGACAAGGTCCAACTGGAGCAAGATTGATACGGTCATTTTCTGCAGACACTTTGCAGGTCTGAGAACACCGGCCTGTGCATACTGCTCCTCCATGGCCCATACTGCCAATTTTTGTCCTACCACTGCAAACGAACCTACTACCTCACAGGGCACTGGTTCCGCTGGTTCAGCAGAGAAAACGCCCAAAGATAAACTGGGTCGTCCTATCAAGTTTTTGGGGAAATCCCAAATATGTAATAATTTCAATGTCGGTGCATGTAATTACAGTGGATGTAGGTTATTGCATATATGTTCAACATGTTTTAGGGCACATGCGAAAACTATGTGTCCGAATAAAATGTACCCTAAGCAATACTTAACGGATATAAATATTTCTGTACTCACGGCATTACTGTCACAACATCCATCTAGACATCTGGTAGACTTCATCATCACTGGTCTATCACAAGGATTCCATACTGGTCTAATACACATGCCTACAGGAATCCTTGAATGCCCTAATTTGCAATCTGCCCAACAAAACCCTACAGCGGTTAGCACACTTATAGCCAAAGAAGTGGCAGAGGGCTTCTTATTAGGACCCTTTCAGTCCTCTCCTTTTACCACATGGAGGACAAATCCCATTGGTATTGTCACGGGGAAGTCTTCCCACAAACAAAGACTTATCATCGATCTATCTGCACCTCACACCTCTGCCACACGGAGTCTGAACTCCCTTATCCCCTCTGAGGAATTTTCTCTTCAATACTCCACCATAGATCACGCCATTACGGCTATCATGCAGGCAGGGGTCGGAGCATGGCTCAGCAAGACTGACATAACAAATGCTTTCAAATTATTGCCTATCCACCCTACACTATGGCACCTGCATGGCATTAAGTGGGCCGGGCACTACTACTTTTTCTCACGCTTAACATTTGGTTCAAAAAGTAGTCCGGCCATTTTCGACGTATTCGCCGAAACACTATGCTGGTTATTGTTAAATGTAGCCAGATGCCCTACAGTTATACACTACCTGGATGATTTCTTACTGATCGAAGAGAATATTTCCCCACCCAGTAGCCTCATTGAAACCATCAGTCTTTTTAAACAGGTGGGCGTCCCAGTTTCCCCCACCAAAACCGAAGGACCAGATACAGTCATCACTTTCCTAGGAATCATACTAGACTCAGCCAACATGCAAGCCAGCCTGCCACACACCAAGATAGAGAACATTCTTACCAACATCAACCTTTACTTACACCTCGGTACTTGCAACCGCAAAGAATTACAATCTCTACTTGGGTCACTGAATTTTGCCATGCGCATTATACCTCAAGGCCGGGCTTTCATCTCACGACTCCTACACATGTTCCCACTGTTTAGTAATGATGCACACAGGTTACCCATGGATACCCAGGCCACGGCAGACCTACTTATGTGGAGAAACTTTTTAACCACCTGGAATGGGAAAAGCATGTTCCTCCCTGAACTGTCTGACTCTTCACCTACCATCTGGTCAGAAGCGGCGTCTACCACAAGTTTTGCAGCAATTTACGGGAATGAATGGCTTTGGGGTAGTTGGCCTCCAGAGGTTCAGGACCTGGAGAGTTTTTCAACTACCTCAGCTCTATTTGAGATATATCCCATTGTGGCAGCTGTCGTGACATGGGGGCATCTATGGGCAGGTTCGTCAGTACGTTGCTACTCAGACAACCAAGCAACATGCCACATCATAAACAAAGGTCGATCCAAATCACTGACCATTATGAGGTTCTTGAGGAAACTCACCTGGCTGGCTGCGTGTCACAATTTATTCTTGGTTTGTGTGCATGTCCCAGGTGTATGCAACACGGCTGCTGACCATTTGTCTCGTTTCAATTTACAGGCTTTTCGACAAATACTTCTGTCAGCTGCACGCACAGCCACGACTACTCCACCTTTCCAACAACTAGTAATGGACTAGACGCTATAATGCAACATAGCAGGACATTGTCACAATTAGCGCTATCCTCCAATACCCGGAAGACCTATGACAGGGCTTTCCTTCTATTCAAAAGATTTCTGTCATCACACAATATCGCACAACCTTTCATTATGACATCCTTGTTGGGTTTTGCTTCCTTTTGCCACCTCAAACTCAAATTATCATACAACACAATCAAGCTATATCTAACAGGCATACAACATCACATGTTAACATTACAACCAAACAACACAAGTTTCATGTCCTCCTACCAGATCAAAAATATCCTATGGGGTATTCATAGATCCGAACCCCCACGTACTGCGCAAAGGCTACCCATAGACGTCAATATTTTCAAAGGTCAATATTTTCAATATTTTCAAAGTAATACTTCCTGATATTATTTTTAAGCCTTTGTCCCTTAAATTAGAGGGACAAAGGTTTAAAAATAATATCAGGAAGTATTACTTTACTGAGAGGGTAGTGGATGCATGGAATAGCCTTCCAGCTGAAGTGGTAGAGGTTAACACAGTAAAGGAGTTTAAGCATGCGTGGGATAGGCATAAGGCTATCCTAACTATAAGATAATGCCAGGGACTAATGAAAGTATTTAGAAAACTGGACAGACTAGATGGGCCGAATGGTTCTTATCTGCCGTCACATTCTATGTTTCTATCTATCCAAACTACTAGATTTAAAACCCTTTGCCAACAACACAAACCTTGTTATTAAAACAACTATCTATATGGCTTTTTATGGGTTTTTAAGACCAAGAGAATTTACCGCCATCAACACAACCCAGTCCACTCACATTCTGCTTCACTCACACTTAACAAAACACATGGATTACTATATCTTGGCTCTGCATCACTCCAAAACCAATCAACACGCACCTACGGTAGAGTTTAGATACTATCCTACCCACAACGAGTGGTGCCCCGTCACATTACTGGACACATATACCCAGGTTTTACAAGCATCACCATCTCAACCACTTTTCTGTCTACAAGGTTCGGTACTCACTACCACCACCTTCATGACCCACGTCAGGTCATTACTTACACAACTAGGCCTAAAAGCAACTAACTATTCGGGCCACTCCCTCCGCATAGGAGCAGCCACTACAGCGTCCAGTGCAAACATTCCAGTACATGTTATCAAGTCACTAGGACGCTGGAAGTCTTCTGCATACTCTAGATACATACCTAACCCAGTACAAGAAGTTAGAAATGCCTTTCAAGATATGTCTGGTTAAAGTATGTATATTGCTCGTTTCGTAATAAATTTGATTTTCTACTTTTGCCCTCTTTATTTACAGGCCTACCTCATCGTCGGTTCCGGCACACCACAACCGACTTGCTCTTTTAATACCATCCCACACCTAACAGTGTTTGTATCTTCTGTACTATCATGAGCCCTTAACACAAATATAAATATATATATATATATAGATATATATATATATATCTATATATATATATATATATATATATAAAAATATCAAAATACAGTTAGAATAAAATTTCATATAGATAATTGTTTTAATTATTTTTACATTTTTTTATTTAATTTGGTTTACTTATTTGTATTTTATAATATATATACAATATATATAGTTATTATATATTATATATATATATATATATACGTGTGTAATTAAATTATAAGTGTATTTTTATATTAATAAATGTATATATTAATATAAAAATACATTTAGAATGACATTATATATATATATATATATGATATATAGACATATATATATAATATGTCTATATATCATATTTATATACACATAATTATATATTTTTTTATTAACCTTTGCATAATTTTTATTTTTGTTATTTTACACTAGCAGGGAGACTGCCTGTCAGCACAGACAGTCCCCCTGCAGGCAGACACTTGGACACCTATTGTGACCATGTCATCGCTCTATTGAGCGATCACATGGCCCCAAGGGTCCTAATTCACCGTGGGGAGACTGCCTGGGCTGCAGACAGTCTCCCCACACCGGGAGCAACGTCAATCGCCGCCAGGGGAACGAAGGCGACCGGGTGAGTAACGATTACCGTTGTGACGGTTCAGGACCGTCCGCGGTCGGCAACGCTAAAATGCCGATGACGGTCCTGAACCGTCACCGGTCGTAAGGGGTTAAAGAGATAGCAGTCTCTATAGCTAAATCTTTACTTTTATTAAATATTTTATATTTAAAAATGTAATAGACACAAAACCTCCTAAATAGTAACAAATTCTACCAATAAATCATATGTATATACAGTCCCTTTCTGCATTATCTGCATCGTAGGTAGAAAAGATAAATGATACAAATAAAAGTGGTAAAAATACTAAACTCAAAGTTCAAACATTTTTTAAAACTAGGAATTGATTGATGTGTGTACAGTTGTGCTCAAAAGTTTGCATACCCTGGCAGAAATTGTGAAATTTTGGCATTGGTTTTGAAAATATGACTGATCATGCAAAACAATGTCTTATATTGAAGGATAATGATCATATGATGCTATTTATCACATATTTGTTTGGCAACTTTTTAAATCATAATGATAACAGAAATCTTAGAAATTGCCCTGATTAAAAGTTTACATACCCTTGAATGTTTGGCCTTGTTACAAACACGCAAGCACTGACACAGAGCTAGTCCGAGTGCTAAATTATCTTCTTTTGGCGAGAGACAAAGGGGATTACTCCATCCTAATTCTTTTGGATCTCTCGCGCTTGCAGCACATCTGTGGTCTAGGAGGCACAGTCCTTAACTGGTTTAAATCTTTACTTGCTGGTAGATCACAGAGAGTAACATCAGGATCAAGCTCATCGGCACCAACAAAACTGGCCTGTGGAGTTCCACAAGGATCCATCTTGTCTCCCATGCTTTTCGGCAATTTCCTTGCTACCACTGGGGGACACCATTAGGTGACATGGCCTAAGGTATAATTTTTACACTGATGACCTAAAACTATACTTCTCCTTTGTTCCAGATACCACAGATCTACCATGCCACATCAACAGTTGCATAGCAGACCTCATAGAATGGATGAATGCTAGTTGGCTTAAAGTGAATCCAGACAAAACAGAGTTTCTCTTGGTGAGGGGACCCCCGGCAACAAAAATATCCCATGATCACCCAAGTGGCCTGGAGCTTAGAGGCTCTGAACTCATCAGTTCATCAAAGGTACGAAACCTTGGAGTGCTGATGGACTCTGGACTATCATTTAAACAGCAGATTTCCTCCGTAATAAAATCTGCCTACTTTCATCTGAAAAACAGCCAGGATACAACACTTAATACCACCAGATGGTATGCCAACATTAGTCCATGCATTTGTATCCTCACGGCTAGACTACTGCAATGTACTTTACTTGGGCCTCCCAGAAAAAGAACTCCATCGCCTTCATACGTTACAAAATGCAGCAGCCATACTACTGACCAATCAAACTCGCTCCTGCCACATAACACCTGTTCTCCACTCCCTGGTTTCCAATTAAATGGTGAACATATTTTAAAATTGGCCTGCTGACCTTCAAAGCCTTAAACAATCAAGGCCCACAGTACCTGAAAGAGCTCCTGACACCCTACATTCCATCCCGTTTACTTCGGTCAGCCAGCAGATCCCTCCTGTCAAGAATAAAAACAGACTCAGGTTCCAGGGCATTCAGCCACGCTGCCCCTACCCTCTGGAACTCTTTACCGTGCACAATCAGAGAGGCACCGTCCTCTTCCATCAGGCATTCCAGGGCCGCCACCAAAAATTTTGGGGCCCCTAACTCAGCTCAGGGTCTGGGCCCCCTGGGGCCCGCCTCCAAATACCGCTCACTGGGTCCACACACAGACACAAACGCACACACTGATACATACTAACAGACACACATACTGAAACAGACATACACGCATACAGGCATACATACTGACACACACATACTGAGACATACACACAGGCATACATAGTGACAGACAGACACACATACATACAGACACCGACATACATACATACACACACACACACACACACACACACACACACATTCATACAGACACTGACATCCATACACACATACATTCATAATGGCATACAGACTGACATACATGCATATATACAGACATACTGACAGACATACATGCATACAGACATCCATACACACATACACACAGACCTATGTTCATAATAATATGCAGACATACATTCATACTGACATACAGACATACATATATACATATATAATGACATACAGACATACATATACACATACATAGGCATACATGCATACATACAGGCATACATGCATACAGACATACACAAACATACATAGACAGACATACATACGTAGACATACATGCATGCAGTCAGACAGACATAGACATACACACAGACATGCATCCAGACATACATACATACAGACATATACATACATACATACATAGACATACACACAGACATACATACATACACACATAGACATACGGACAGACATACATGCATGCAGACAGACATACATACACAGACAGACATACACATACATGCATCCAGACACACATGCATACAGACAGACATACACGCATACAGACAGACATGCATGCATCCAGACAGACATGCATGCATCCAGACAGACATACATACATAGACTTACATGCATACAGACATACACATACAGACAGACATACATACATGCATACAGACAGACATACATTCAGACAGACATACATACACACATACAGACACACAGACATGCATACAGACACACAGACATGCATACAGACACACAGACATACACAAACATGCATACAGACACACAGACAGACATACACATACATGCATACTGACATACATACAGACAGACACAGACACACATACACATACATGCATACAGACACACAGACATACATACACATACATGCAGACAGACAGACAGACATACACACACACAGACACAGACATACATACATACATGCACACACACAGCTCATTTTCCAGCCACCCTCCTGTCTCTTACCTTTTCTTTGCAGGAGGGTGGCTGGGGAAGATGGGAGTCGGCGCTGCTCCCTCTTCATTGCTGGGCTCTCCCTCTTTACGGCTGGGTGGGCGGGCGCGCTCCTCCCGCGCGGAGTGAGCTGGGAGGAAGTGAGCACTTCCTCCCAGCAGCACTTGCGGCTGCTTTTTTTTTTTTTTTTTTTAAAGGGGCCCGGTTGCGCTATACAACGGCCATAGCGCTGACCGGGCCCCTGAAGAAGGGGGCTCATCGGGTGGCCCTAAGTGTGTGGGCCACCCGATGGGCCCCACACGTGGGGCCCGGGCGGCCGGGCCCCCCAGGGCCGCCGGGCCCATGACAACTGTTATGGTTGTCATGCCCTGATGGCGGCCCTGAGGCATTCAGTCCGCTCATCTGACCTTCAGAAACACCTTGACATGCCTCACAGCTTCTGGCACACTGTAATTTGGAGTGACAAGACCAAAATAGAGCTTTATGGTCACAATCATAAGCGCTATGTTTGGAGAGGGGTCAACAAGGCCTGTAGTGAAAAGAACACCATTCTCACTATGAAGCATGGTGGTGGCTCACTGATGTTTGGGGGGGGGGGGGGGGGTTGGGGACTTTAAAGGCACAGGGGTACTTGTGAAAATTGATGGCAAGATGAATGCAGCATGTTGTTAGAAAATACTGGCAGACAATTTGCATTCTTCTGCAGGAAGGCTCTTAGATGCTCTTGGACTTTCCAGCATGACAATGACCCTAAGCACAAGGCCAAGTTGGCCCTCCAGTGGTTACAGCAGAAAAAGGCGGAGGTTCTGAAGTGGCCATCACAGTGTCCTGATCTTAATATCATCAAGCCACTCTGGGGAGATATCCAACCGGGGCCGGCCTTAGGCCTTTAGGCGCCCTGTGCGAAAAATCTTTACAGCGCCTCCCCCCACCCATATGCACAGGCAGACAGCCACTCACACACACAGAGGCAGACTGCCATACACACACAGGAAGACATCCACACGCACACACAGACAGACAGCCATACAAACACACACAGGTAGACAGCCATACAAACACACACAGGTAGACAGTCACACACACACACAGGCAGACAGACAGACACACATGCAGACAGTCACACACACAAACACACACAGGCAGACAGTCACACAGACACACACACAGGTAGACAGTCACACAGACACACACAGGCAGACAGTCATACACACACATACACAGGCAGACAGTCACACAGACACACACACAGGTAGACAGTCACACAGACACACACAGGCAGACAGTCATACACACACACACAAAGGCAGACAGTCATGCACACAGACACACACAGGCAGTCCCACACACAGGCAGACAGTCATACAGTCATACACACACACACACACACACACACACACAATCACACTGACAATCACACAAAGTTACCTCTGTTCATTGTGGAGGCAGTGCAGCTCCTAGAGACTGTTTGTTGGGGAAGCAGGGACTCTTTCCTGTTTCCCCTGCAGCAGTTACCCGGCAATTTTAGCTCCGCCCCTGCCGTCAGTTTTGCTCCGCCCCGTCGCACGGGTAGCTCCGCTTTTTTTTTTTTTTTTTAATTCTTTATTTTTGCGTGCATGAATGATAACAGACAGCTTACCTTGCCACAACAGCGTTTGGAAGCCGAAACACAATACAGTTATTATACAGTTATGGAATTGAAACAGTGCACATTTTTTTTTAAAGTGAAAACAAGCTTATACGTTGTGAGACAATATAGGAACATTATAATGGTAGAGACATACTACCGTCGATTGTTTAAGCTAGAGGTATGTAGAAGTAAACATGCTGGGCCTATGGTAGACTTATGCTAGTGTACGCATCCCACTGGGTGTGGAGCCTAGACATGGTATAGGAAGGGAGCGACTCAGGTAGCTTATTGCTTTGCCCATATCACTGGAACTTTAAGTGGTAGAGGGTAACAGCAGGTGCAAAGTGGGTCCATGCATAGAGAATGCTGATTGTAACATGGGCACGGTATAACTGGTATTGGCTTATGCTCACACATTTAATATACGAGATTTACTGGGCACATATTATGCTAAGGCTGGAAAAATTGAAAGCTGAATGAAACATGAACACTTTGGTGGGTCACATCATCACAACAGTAGTATGCAATTGTAGGTTAAGTAAGAGCAAAGTGCCCACGGGGTGCACCCCGATGATACCAGCTAGGTTGATGCAAGGATGTAGCAAACTATGGGTTAAACATTGCTTTTCATGCTAGTCTCGTGAAACATGGGCGGCCTGGGGTAAAGCCTAACATTTCTTGGGGTAAATTTCTTAGGCTACTGGGAACAAAGGTATTCTCGAACGTCCAAAGGAGCACACATTAGTGCTGGTCGTGGCCTGTCTCTCGGGTGTACTAGGCATCAAAGTCTGGGTGCTTCTTTGCTGTGATAGCACTTTAACTGTCCAGGCTAAGAGTACCTGTGGAGGGCGGTATGCTTGGTGCTTTAGCCGATACCTATTGCCGGCCAGCGCATGGCATCTTCCCTCTGAGTCTCTCTCCTGTCGCCCACTGGTCCGTTGTTGCCGCTGCGGGTGTTAGCTCCGGCGGTGTGTCGTGGAGACATCTGCTGCACAGTCACTTGTGTCGTCTCGTCGTGTGCATGTGGTCGGCGCAAGCTGCTCTGCATGCCGAGAGCTTGATCAGAGAAGTCGCTGGCGTGCAGCGGTTGTTTCGCCGGTCTGGATGGGTACAGCTGTGGGTAAGGGGATGCACCCGATAGGCCTCCCGCCATTTTTCGTTGCTGGGCCCGCTTGCGTCTGCATAGTCGGGCGGCCATTTTGGAGCCTCGTGGTGTCTGCCTGTAGTAGCTCCGTCGTGCTGCGGGCCGCATCCACGAGGTCACCATCCTCTCTGCTTGCCGATAGGTAGCACCCCTCTTCTGCAGGGCATACATGAAGCTTTTGCTGAGGTGATCAAAGGTCTCCAAAGGTGACTTGGGTGGCTGGGTGTGTGTGCTCCACTTCCCGTGTTTGCGCCGAGCCGCTATTAAAGATTTACTCTGTGGGTCTGTTTCCCCAGAGTGGCTTGTGTCTAGGTCGCCTGCTTGCTTCCAACGTGGACCGGGATATCCCCCGCCGGTCCAAAGGGGGGGGGGGGTAGGTTGCAGAGTTGTTGTTTAGTGGCTTTTGTGTCTGGGATAGCGACCGCTTCTCCCCGGTTTCAGCCTCAGTAGGCCGCATTCGTTTCTTGGCTTTCCCGGCCTCCACGGACCCCGGAGTGGTATCGCTGGGTTCAGGGGGGCACCCCCGACATGGGTGGCGCACCCCCGACGTGGGTGGCGCACCCCCGAGTTGCTCTGGGTGAGGTGGTCGCCGCTTTGGCCTCGGATCGTGCCCGCTCGACCGGAGCTCATGTTGGCTGCATCTATCCTGCTCGGCGGTCAAGCTCCGCCCCCCCGGTAGCTCCGCTTTTAAATCCCGGCCGGCCATGTATGAGCTGTGTTGGCCCCCTGCTCCATGGCGCCCTGTGTGGCCGCACAGCTCGCACACCCCTAAGGCTGGCCCTGTCTTCAACGTGCTGTTCATGCAAGACAACCAAAGACTTTGCATCACCTGCAAGAATATGGGACCTTGTAGAGAACTATTACAAAAAAATGCACGCTGTCATTGATGCTAAAGGGGACAATACAAAGTACAGTGGTACCTTGGTTTACGAATTTAATGTGTTCTCCAGGACATTTTGTATTACGAAAAATGTGTTAATTAATCCATTCTGGAGGTCAGAAAAAAGTAAAAATGAGCTGGCATGGAAACCAACTCACAATGCAGAACAAACAGTAAAAGGCATGCAAACGATGAAGCTCAGCTCCCTACCTTTCCACGGCTCCAAAACTCAATGCAAAAGCCGCTCAGACACCTCCTCACTTGACGCCACGTGCTACCCACAGACTCCAGCATGCAGGGAGCGGTTCTATAAACCTCCCAGGTGCAATGCATCCTGGAGAAACTTGCTTTGTATTGCGACAAAAAAATGTGTAAACCGAGGCATTATTTTCAATGGATTTTCATTTGTAAACCGAAAATTATGTTAACTGAGGAGTTTGTAAACCAAGGTATCACTATATTAAGAACTAAGGGAATGCAGACTTTTGAACAGGGGGTCATTTTCATTTTTTTTCTTTTTTTGCCATGTGGGGTTTGCCTGCTCACTCATGTTTTCTTTAATAATGGTACATGTATTACCAATTCTCCAAGGGTATGCAAACTTTTGAGCACAACTGTACAAGTCTCGGCTGATTCTCTATGTATGGTGAAATCGAAAGATTATAGAGAAATATCCAAACAAAAAACATACAATAAGATACATAATAAATGAAAGAATAGTGATTTAAAAATATGAAAAAGTAGGGGAAAGGGAGACTGTTGCCTAAATATTAGATCGCCCTAAAATGCAAAGTACATTAACATAGCACGAACTAGACATGTGCTATTCGTTTCGGTCCGAATATGAATTCGGATGAATTTCGGATAATTCGGACATTCGGGTACATGTCTGAATTGTCGTAGTGCCGAATTGCCGAAGTTCCGAAATTACCGAAGTTCCGAAATGTCAAAGTGCCGAAGTGCTGAAGTTCCGAAGCACAGTACTAATATACTTACCCAGTGAAAGAAGAAGAATGTTACATTTTAAATAATTTTAAATAAAAAGTATACAAACATAGCCAGGATTCAGCTGTAAGCATTTGCAACACTTACAACAATCAAGTAACATACATTCATATAAAATGTAAATTACTTAGCCAGTCAATGTAATGACAAGAATAAATAAGTAGATAACTCCCTAATTCCCACGGTATCAGAGAGCTATCTACTAAAAGGCTGAAAGACCTACATTTTGTAATTTTACTTAATCCACCAATCAGAGAGTTCTGAGTCAAATTACACAGCTGTGTAAAATGACACAGAGCACTCTGATTGGTGGATTTCAAACCAACCAATCAGAGTGCTGTGACAGGTAAATGTAGAGACTAACCTGTCAGTCTCTTCATTTACCTGTCAAAGCACTCTGATTGGATGGCTTAAACCCACCAATCAGAGTGCTCTGAGCCTAATTGCAGGGCGGGGCAAGGCTTTATAAGCCTTCCCCCGCCCTGCAGAGCTCAGTCTGCGCCGAGCCCTCCATGCGTCGGTTATTATGGTTTTTTATTTGGCCTTTTTTGGGGCTGAAAAAATAAGATTTTAGAAGAAAGAAAACATCGAATGGTAAGTTGTTTTTTTTTGTTGTTGTTTTTTTACAGGTACTTAGTTAAATGTCCCTCCCTCATTAGTTTTTAGGGTGAGGGGGTAGGTAGGGGGATTATTTTTATGGGGGGGGAGGGGGTGACTAGGGGTTTGGGGACCCCTAGTCACCTGGGGGGGACATTTTTTAGGGCCCCCACCCGCCGCTCAGGGGTGGGGGCCAGGGGGGAGGACCTGAGGTCCCCCCCTTATTAGTATTTAGGGCCCCCACCCGCCATTGAGGTGTGGGGGCAAGGGGGGAGGGCACTAGGTCCCCACCCCTTATTACAATTTAGGGCCCCCACCCGCCGCTCAGGGGTGGAGGCCAGGGGGAGGACATTAGGTCCCCCCCCTTAGTATTTAGGGCCCCCCCCTATTAGTATTTAGGGCCCCCACCCGCCGCTGAGGGGTGGGGGCCAGGGGAGAGGACACTAGGTCCCCCCTTATTACAATTTAGGGCCCCCACCCGCCGCTCAGGGGTGGGGGCCAGGGGGGAGGACATTAGGTCCCCCCCCTTATTCTTGTTTGGGCCCCCACCCACCGCTCAGGGGTGGGGGCCAGGGGGGAGGACATTAGGTGCCCCCCTATTAGTATTTAGGGCCCTCACCCGCCGCTCAGGGGTGGGGGCCAGGGGGGAGGACAATAGGTCCCCCCCATCATTTTACTTTAGGGCCCCCACCCACTGCTCAGGGGTTGGGGCCGTGGGGGCACTATTTTTATTTATTTTTTAAAAAGTGAGCAGTCACAGGCTGCTCACTGTTTACTAGATATGCCCCTACTCGCGGTATAGCCCACGTTTTGCAACCAGGCTCATCAGAGGGGAACCGATTTGTGTGAGTAACTGGTATAAGTAAGAGGATCTTTTATCTGATAGGTCAGATTCAAATTACTCTCTTGGGAGATTGGGCCAATCAGGCTAATCGTATGTGACATCATACAATTAGGATGCTTTATTTCGTACATTTAGAAAAAGGAGATGGAACTACATTCAATTTGAATTCCCATACAATGTATCAGAGGAAAATATGAGATGAGACGAAGAACAAAAGAACAAGAAAGAAAAAATTACCTTTATTTTGAGAAACAAAATAATTTATTGACTACGGTCTGTAGAATGATTGAAGGGAATAGAATATGTATAGTTTAATTCAGTTTATTTTTCTATGTACATAAATGATTAACTCCAGGTTAATGAGAAAGTTAATGCTATTTCAGTAATATTATCATGTTGTCAATGATAATTGTGACAAACTCCCCTCTCCAAGTGAGTTTGCCACGAACTCCTGGAGGAGCCTGCTTGCCAGCCTCCTGCCCATAGACGTTGGGCCCTGCAGGGAAACCTGTACAAGACTACCAAACTTGACCGACCGTTAGCACTGATTTCATGGAACTGTTTTGGGCATAGGTCCATGTACACGGTCATTCAAAATTATGACTTCCAGGAAATTCCTGAACCCCTGTGCTAATCTGGGTGATTTTTGGATATGTTGGTCACTCAGATCAGGGCTATCAGGAGATGTAATATGGGGGTTTATGGGGATATTGTGCGTTTTGGGGTACTTTGGGGACTTTTTAGAAATGTATGTTTTTTTCTGTGCTGGGAGATAATTGGATTAGAATTAGTACAGTTACTGGTCTAATTATCTCCCAAGCAGAGGGGAGGGATTGTGTGGGAGTGCATTACATTGTAAATGTGTTATTATTGATTTGTAAGTTTGTGTACCTGTCCCCAACAAGGTCCATGTGGGCGTACACCTTGCTTGGAGATTGTCATAAAAGGCCAGTGTGGCACCATTAAAATCTTTTCCAGCTTACACTCCAAAACTGTGTGTTGTCCTGTTATTGGAGGGAAAGAAGATTGGGGAAAGTCCTTGTAAGGACTAGAGCTCCCAGGACTGATTGTCATCTAGTGCCTGGGGGTGTCTAGAGCTAATTCCCCATTCGGCTCCAGGAAGGAGTGGTTCCAGGGCCCCAGTCAAGCCACGGCGACTGTGGGCAGAAGTGCTGCGGTTGGTCCCCTGTTTCCAGCTAGGAAGCGGTCCTTGGCAGAAGTACCCATCCGGAGTACAGGGAGCTTCGCTACAATAATTAATACTATTGATCCCAATTGCAATTGAGAAATTCTGTGAAATAATTCAATCTTGCTAATAGATATATATGAGTTATAAACTGCAGTTGAATTTACTGCTTGTGCAATATTTAAAGAGGTATTATCGATAATCTATAGCCCATTACTGCTAGCGTTTGTCTGTCATATGATTTAGATACTGCAAATTCTCCCTTATTCCCCAGGGATATATTGTCTGCTCAGATTTAGCCATATTCAGCAAAGTTCATTAGACGGCGCTTCACTTTACAGATGGACTATCCTGACAACCAAAATATTGTTTGATTTTATTACTGCAATACATGTTTCTCGCGTCTAGTGGCCTCCCTAGCCACTAGTCAATCCTCTGTCGCTCTCACCTGCCTCATATGATCTTCCAAGTCTGCTATAAAAGGCCAACACCCAACTAAAAGGGATTGCCTTTACATTGAGAGAAGCTGGAAAAACCTGATCCACGTATCTTGTAACTTCTTTACAAATCATCCAGAGACTGTTTACCTTAACTTAGAACCAACCCGAATTCCATTATCCTTTATTATGCTGTTTATTATTGTCTGATAATATTATGTTTACTCGTTACCTATTATTTCATTGATATGTTTCCCTTTCTCCTGTAAACCTGCTTTTGGGCATATTGCCCAAATGAACGAGTAAGTCACCTGATCGCAACCCGAATGAGCATGCACTTCACTTGCTAAAGACAAAACTTAAGACCGAAAGAACCATCAACAAACAACAACTGAAGACAGCTGCAGTAAAGGCTTGGCAAGGCATCACAAATGAGGAAATCCAGTTTTTAGAGATGTCCACGCGCTCTGGACTAAAAGCAGTCATTGCCTGCAAAGGATTCTCGACAAAGTATTAAAAATTTCTATTTTATTTATTGTGTTAATTTGTCCAATTACATTTGAGCCCCTAAAAAAAGGGGACTGTGTAGGAAAATGGTTGCAATTCCTAAACGTTTCCTACAATATTTTTGTTCAACCCCTTGAATTAAAGCTGAAAGTCTGCACTTTAATTGCATCTCAGTTGTTTCATTTTAAAGTCATGGTGGTGGTGTACAGAGCCCAAATTTGGAAAATCGTGTCGTGTCCAAATATTTCTAGACCTAACTGTGTATAAGAATACATTCTTGGGTTAAATAGGACCACAACATGGCATGTAGAACTCCTTGAAATAGCTATGAAACAACAAGATTGTTTGATAGCTCCTATAATAGTTGAAAAGGTCACCCAGGTCATTAAGCCTGTACCACCCAATAATGTGCCTGCTATTGCAATATTTACCAATATATTACAATATATATAATAATATAGCTCCATACTAAATACACCTGTTTGGGGGGGCGGAGCCTAACCGCCTAGCAGACCAGACGTGCCTGACTAGGGCTCCTGCATCTGGGATCGCAATCCGGGGTAATCCAGCCCCAAAAAGCGACATCAGCCTACCGCAACCTATCCCACACGATCCGGGAGAGGCTGCTGCACCGGACGGTACCTCTCCCGACCAAAACTTTGCTGATAAGAGGTTTGCGGCCTACACGTGGAAGAGGCCTGGGGAGACGGCCGCTCCCCGGACTCACTGATCATGGCTGGACACCCCGGGGAACACCTCCCCCCCCCCCTGGACCGACGGGGGTTATCTCGGTCCGCACCAGCACGCCTCACCTACCGCACAGACTGCTACCGGCTACATCCAGGGTCGCTGGTCGTCCAGTGAGCCCTCGCAATATGGCGGACGCACTTCCCATCAGAACCAGCGCTGTACTGGAAGGCATAGTACAACGCATAGATGAACACTTCACCCGATTCTGGGAGAAGCTAGCGGCACATATGTGGACAGCAATTGGGGAGCAGAAGAGCATGCAACCACAAGCGGGTAAGAGGGAGAAGGGGATCCCACAGGGCATTAACTCCCACCACATCCCCAACCCACGTAAATATGGCCCACCAATGAAGTTGACCACACAAACAAACGTCTCATACCACCCCCAAAGGGGACAGTGGACAGGGCCTACCATACAACCCACGACCGCCCAGAACCCCCTGAACAATAAAGCGGCAACTGACAATGGCCGCCCCACAAGCCTTCCCGGGCTGAGGACCAATAGGAGCAACCCTCCCAGGCACCGACCACACCGCCGAAGAGCAAACCACCGCAGGCGGTGGCGAAACAGCCAAGCTCTACACGGCGCCCGACAGAGGATCAACCCGGCCTCACAGAGTTACCGAGTTGGTGGATTCAAGGTGCAGGCCTTCACGAAAGCCTGGGGCCGGCAGGCGGCCGCCTCATATCCGCAGCCTATTGCCAATGGGGGCGATCCCCTGACTGTGGGGGCCAACATATGCAGCACCATTGACCAGCTAGCCAATGCTCTGACACCCCGGAACACAGTAACCTACCAGGCCACAGTACAGCTTCTCGCAGCACGCGACCAAACCGGAGCGGAGCTCTGGCCCTCCCCAGATGCAGAGACTGTCTCTCCCACATGGCCCCTGTGCGGGGTCGGCTGACCCGGGACTGGAACTGGTATAATGGTAGGAGACACTGGCGGACGACCCAAGCCCAAGAACAAACCTGCATTCCTACAATCTGTCACCACTGGTTTATTTACACCAGATTAGAAGCATTCACCTGCTGGCAACCCCCCCTCCCGGGGCATTGACTGAGCTACTTAGTGCTTGGACTGCATTTGAAATACAGGTCTGCTACACAACCCTGCTGCCACTGTACCTTACAGACCCTGCACAATGTTCTTCATATTTTGTTTTCGTGATGTTGTTCCCCTTTTTTCTCTCTTTTTTAAGCCTATGCCTAGCCTAACAAAATCAAAATGTCTAGTAATCTACAGCGACTGTTACTACTCACCTAAGCGATTTATTCTGACAGCTGTAGTTATAACGTGTATCTAGCCGGTGCTGTCAATTTAACGTTCACAAGGGGCCTGCTATATGCTACCCAGTGCGCACCTAGACAGAATTGTCACAAACATTCGCGGTTAAGCCCCGCTTAGCATGTAACCTACTTTTAACATTAACTTAAACAAACGCTCCTTTAGCGATGCTTAGCCTGGTTAATGTGACTCACGGAATTGTTATTTTAGATTGCTCCTTCATATATCGTGTTTAATATTAGCTTCAATTTGCAGTAAAGGATTAAGCATTATCACACTTTAGACCAATTTGTTATATCGTGTTTAGCCATGAACATCAAACCTGTACATGAAGCCTATCTTTATTATTATTGTTTCTCAACCAAGCTTGTATCACTCTGTTTGCATGATTGTTTCACAAAAAAAAAAAAAAAACCATGGCAATCTTTCTTTGAGGTGCATTGCACACCATCTTGATATTATTAACCCATGTTATCCCTCATTGCCTCCTCTCTCTCTTTTGTACCCCATGACGCATATGCCATAATAAAAGAAAGATTTACAAAAAAAATACACCTGTTTGAGTTTGTAGTGAAAATAAGATCATTATCTCTGGAGTTGTTGTCTGCCAATGTTGTCACCCTACCTAAGCCAATTAAATCCCCAACTGTATGTCAGAATTTGTGTCCGATAGCATTGCTGAACATTAAAACACTCCATTATTTGCCAGTGAAATGGCAGCTTAAGAGAGAGAGTCTCCATTCCCCGCACAAAGCTATCTGCTGATGGAACACACTGATCTGTCTGGTCAGAGGGAGAGAGGTCTGGAACGAAAGGGGTGCCCACACACCACAGATGCACAAGTCAAAAGGCAAGGATGCCTAAGTAACACCCATCTTTACGAACAACCCCACAATGTAATTATTATATTCAACTGCTATTTTATTTTTCCTCTGTTACAGTTGGCTCTCCTTAGGCTTTTCTGTGGCTCCATTCTGAGGAGATTCATTACTGTAGCGGTACTTACCCTTTTCAGGGGCCGGCCGGGGTCCTCTGTTAGAGCCGCGCGCGGTCCTGCTGCTGCACGAGCCGCGCGCGGCTCATCCGAAGGCAGGAACAGGAAGGCGGGCAATGACCGCGAGAAGAGGTCACGTGTCCCGCCTGACTCTAAGAGCGCGCCGCGGGTATCGGGCGCGCTCTTAAAGGGACAGTGGGAGCCTAAATTGGAAAAGGCCTCCCATTGGTCCCTGCCATGCCACACTCCCCATACACTTACCTTTTGGGGGCGTGGAGATGACAAGGACCAATCAAAATAGTTTTTCCCCTGGTTCCTTGCCCTATCGTGGTTTCTGTTTCAGTTCCCTTTAGCGCTTGTTGTGTTCAGTTGTGTTACTTCGTACTTGACCTTGGCTTTGTTTTCTGACTACGTTATCTCTTTATCCTTATCTGTTTTGTTTGCCGGCTTGCTGTTTACTGTGTACCAGACCCCGGCTAGTCCTAGTTTACGTTGTCTCTTTGTGCCCTTGACCTCGGATCGTTCCTGACTCTGTACTTCTCCTATATACGTCGAGTCCGGCCACTCTAAGGTCCGGTAGAAGTATCTTCCCTCTGTGTTGTCTTCTGTTTAGCTGGGGTATATTTTCGTTACAATTACTATGCACTTTAGGGGGACTCTGCAAGGAACTCGGGCCTGCAGGCAGGGCCGCCATCAGACATTTTGGGGCCCCTAACACAGCTCACGATCTGGGACCCCAAGGGCCCACCTCCAAATCTCACGCACAGGAATACACACACAGACACAAATACATGCACTGATACAAAAGGACACAGATACACACACAAAGATACACATATTGAAACCATATGTATGCCTATATGTGCATATCTCTAAAACACACATACTGAAACAGACATACACACAGACATACATAGTGACACACATGCATACTGAAATATATACACATACATACATACACATACATATACATACTGACATACATACACCATACACAGACAGACTGACAGACATACAGACAGGCATACATGCATACAGACATGCATACAGACAGACATGCATGCATACAGACATACTGACAGACGGGCATACAGACATACTGACATACATACAGACAGACTGACATACAGACATACATAGACAAACATGCATCTCAATTTTTCAGCCACCCACCTGTTTCTTACCTTTTTGTTGCAGGAGGGTAGCTGGGGCTGATGGGAGTCAGTTGCCTCTCCCTTCTCACTGCCTGGCTGTCTCACCTCCCCTTTTTTTTAAAGGGGCCCGGTCACGGCCGCAGTGCTGACCGGGCCCTTAAGATATAGGGCCCATTGGATGGCCCTAAATGCTTGGGCCACCCGATGGGCACTATCAACATGCGGACCCCGGTGCACCTGCACTGGCGGAAGCTTTGCCACTACACATGGGGCTCAGGCGGCCGGGGCCCCCAGGGCTGCTGGGCCCATGACAACCATCATGGTTGTCACCCCCTGATGGTTGTCCTGCCTTCAGGTATTACATACATGTATACTGGTTTATTACAGGGACACTATAGGCACCCAAACCACTTCATCTCATTGAAGTGGTCTCGGTACCATCACTCCACCATTTTAACCCAAGAGAAAACATTGCTGTTATGCAAGTATGCGAGTGAAACTTGGCTATTTCTATCTGGCAGTCCCATAGAGACCATCTGATGCTGAGCATGCGCACTAGCCTCACAATGCTTTCCTAGGTCTCAAAGATCTCCGCCAAGACAGCAAGTCACTGACCAGTACTGCAAGGTAGAAAAGGAAAATAAAATATATTTTTTCCTTCCTACAGTTGGGGCCTGGGACCTAAACAGCTACCAAGGCACTATATCATTAGAAATACACAACCCTAAAGTATTCCTTTTAAGATTTTGAAACTTCATTACTGTCTCGGTTCCCTTTATATGTTTTCTTCTATTGGACTAGGGTTTGTAAGCTTCCTCATTACCCCCTATTATTTGCTTACTGCTTTCTCTGGAGTGTAATGCTATAGATCGGAAAGAGGGAAGCATCTGAATAACCTTCTGCTATACACTAGCAGAGTGTGAGACCAGGATTTTCTGTAAATACTTCCATTTACTGTTTGTATTTTTTTCTGTTGTGTATTTCTTTTTATCCTACCAATGATAGGACTGAAGAAGACAGAGGTTGGAGTCCCATCTAGTGGCACATGTTGTGGTGTCTTAGCTCAACTTATTGTGGGCTATTCACTCACCTCAGGTTATAGGCAAATTGCTAGTCTCAAATGCTTTCTAATTAAACCCACTCTGAAAAGTATATCTCTTTGTTTCATATTTCTAATGTTAAAAGTCTGAACATATCTAAAAATGCAGGTTCCTTTAAAAAAAATGTGTTGTTTTTTTTAGGAAGAAGAAGAAATTTAAAGCATTTAACCAAGACCAAGAGACTCGTATAACAAAAAATATCCACTGTGAAACTTACTGACCATATTTACGACCTGGGCTAGGACTATTCATAAGTGTGTATTTATATATTTTTAAGTCGATGCTCCAACAAGTTATAATGCACAATTCTGGGAGGGGGTTCTACCACTGATGGAAGGCAGGACCCTGTGTCCTTGAGCATATAATGGGGGTAAAGCAGAGATGTCCTGGTCGCATAATTTAGTCAGTAAAGATAAGCTTCTTACAATGTTCTTGAAAAAGTCCTGCTTACTAGACGTCTTGAGGGTTCAGCACCCTGATGTAGTTATTTAGACTTTTTGCTCAGCCCCTCATGACACATATTCTTGAATAGACTTGTTTCTGGCTAACTCCACCCTATTGAGCCTGGTGAAACACACAAAAATAAATTGAATAACGTGGTCAGACCATGAAGATATCGTTTAATACATTTTCTTTCGGCCTCGCTTTTTGGCCCAATACTTTCAAGAAAAGACTTCTCCTTATACACTTCTATGTGTAGTTTTGCATGCTGATAAGGTAGGTCTTTGATATCATTCTATTAAAGTAGCTACATACATAAACAACAGAAAACCAGCAAGTTGATGGACTTGCAGTCTGCCCTAGAATAGACATAAGTCAAACTCGACCCTGCAGACACGAATCCAGCAGCGCAAGGCGAGGACTTAAAAACAGCATCACCTTATGTGTAGCCAGACAGATAACATGTTCCAAAATATTATTTTACAAAAAGGCTAATAAACTGGACTCATTAATGGCTAGGTGTTTGAGCCTGAGGGCCAGAATTACTCATATCCCAGCTGTCAGAATGGGAGATTTTCACAGTTGTACTGCAAATCCCCTGACCAATCTGCAGACAACCCTCAATATCTAGATGCACTTTAGAATTTTTTTTTTAACAGCCTTCAACGCCCAGCCTAATTAGCAGAGTCTGTCACTTCTTTGGGTTTTGAAACAACACAGGATGTGGTTATGTCAGCTATTGCCTCCCTCACGAGTTTTAGGGCTCCAAGCCAAGAACGTTTTTGTGGGAATTATCACAAGGTTTTCAGGAACATTTTGGCTTTGCATCTCACTGATCTTTTTAACATTTTCAGGCTGAGAGTCCTTAACTGAGGAGACTATGTTAGCTAACCTAAAGAGGGTAAGGACTGCTTAGAGGTGCCAAACTGCAGACCAATAGCCCTAATTATTCAGATGCTAGGTTGCTTAGTTTGCCATTCGCCTAAACTCACTGCTTATCAACTTGGTACACCCTTGGCACACTATTTGAAAACACCAGTAGGGCTATGCATTTTACTTTACTTTAATGGGCTGCTAGCTTGGATGTGCCTTCTCTGGTCCTGTCGTTGGACACATGAGAAAGCATTCGAACTGTGTGCTTTGGCCACACCTATTACAGCAGTGGAGGTTAACGGGTGAACTTCTCTGCTAATTACAGGCTGTATACAACTCCCTTAGGTCACAGATTTTGTTGCAGGGAGCCAGGCAAGCGCTGATTACTTTGTCTAACAGAACTAGGCAGATCCTTATTGCCTCTTCTTTTTGATCTAGCACCACTGCTTCACTTGTTGCAGACTCATCCACATGTTGGCTCGGGATGTGGAAATCCAAGTTTGGGCTTCAAAGTCAAACCCAAATCATTGAAGTATTTAGGTGTACATATTACAGCAGATCCTGCTAGACTGGATCTAGTTAACTAGGGTTCAGCATGTCGCACTCTTTAGACAGATCTATTGAATTTGGATAGGCAGAGTGCACGCTATCAAGATAAACCTTATGCCACATTTATTTGTCTTCCAACCTCTCCCAGAAAGGATTTGAATAGTCTTCAATCAGATATAGATAAGTTTATTTGGTCATAAGACCCAGTAAAATTATGTTGCCTTTGAGATCGTATGGCAGCACAGGAATGAAAATTACCCCCATCATGGCATACCATTTGAAAAAATAGACAAACTGTCCAGTCTTATTTAGCATCCACTTAATCACAAACATTGGCCATAGTTTACATTCATATTTGTTTTTTTGCATTTTTTTTACATATAAGCTGCCCTTTGACTGAAGATATCATCAGCATTATACTTATGTATATTTATGTAAGAATTTATGTAATTATATATATATTTAAAAAAAATAAATAATGTTATTTATATATTTTTGTGGCATTAATAATCTTTTTTTTTTCCAGCATTAGAGCTCTGTATGCAGAGCTATGGGCAGCTATGGCGGCCATGTAAACGCTGAAAATGATCACATGGCCCGGGTGGGCCTAGGCCGACAGAGGGGGACTGCCTGGTGTTGTCAGGCTGTTACTGAGCAGCAGAGCACACAGGAGGTAAGTTTTCCGGTGGCTCCTGGGCTCTACGTCATACGGCGTTCTATGTTGCTTCAAGGGGTTTAAAAAAGTGGATGGCATAGAAGGGGTTAAAGTACAATTGTGCATGAAATTCCATTGCCAAATTGATAATATTAATATTAACCATTTTACTGACTGAATAGTAGCAATAACAATTAGGTTAAAACAGAAAAATGGCAATAACATTTTAATTATCATAAATTCTATATTTTACTTCTATTACTAATTTGTCCATGATTTATGTTGGATAGAATTTTTAAACGGCAGAGTAGATAGTTGCCTACAGGTGAAAATGTGCATCTATTCCTTTTTAGGTATATTTGTGCATACTTTTTAATTTTACTGTAAAATCTGTTCTTTTTGAGGTCCAAACATAATGCAGTATTCATACCTCTCTGTATCTTGATGTTGCATGTATCGATTTACCTTTTATGCATCCCAATCTCTTCTTTCACTTTGAAATCGAGTATCCCTTTTACTGAACAACTGTTTATAGGAGCTATTAAAGGCTAAACAATGCCTTTTGGAAAATAAAACAAAAGGCATTGTTTCATAATATTATAGTCCTTTGTAAAGAATATAAATAATATGCCACAGCATTGTATTAAGAATTCTGGAAAGTGGCACATGTACTGTTTCCAATCTAATATTTTGTCATGGATTCAATAGTAATATATATATATTGGAAAAATAACGAGACAGAATAAATAAAATAAAAAAACAGGTTGAGCAACATATACACTGTTTGGGCAGGTTAAGCAAACTGATTACATTGACAATGAGATAGGGAATTGATATAGTATTAACTAGGCATTCTTAGCATCATTACCAATATAGCTCATGCTATACAGTGGGTACTCCAGATGTTGTGGACTACAGCTCCCCTGATGCTTTGTCAGCTTTTTAGCTGCAAGATCATTATGGGAGTGTTGAAGGTAGCCTATCTCTGTTATAGAGTATGGTGATGCCTTACTAATTTGTATCAAATTTCTTGCACATAGTGTGAAAAAACAATGAGATCTCCATTACCTGAAGCTTGGCCACTCTCTTGAAACCCAGGCAATGCAGAAGTGAACTGAACTACTATAGCCGTTCAGTTTTAGACAGCAATGATGAGTGACCCCAGCATTTCCAAGTTCATTTCTCCATTAGCTGAGCGGCAACAGACTGCTTGAACTTTAGTTGCCACGAGAGGCCCAAAAATGGTTTGGCACAAATTAAAGGAAGAATGACAAGACTCTGCATCGTACCCACTACAATAAACCATACTGGTTATGGTGCTTAGTGTGTCCCTTTAACACCTAATGATCATAATGCATGACAATCTTACGTATATGATAATGTTTCATCTATCTCATAGAATGTGACGGCAGATAAGAACCATTCGGCCCATCTAGTCTGCCCAATTTTCTAAATACTTTCATTAGTCCCTGGCCTTATCTTATAGTTAGGATAGCCTTATGCCTATCCCACGCATGCTTAAACTCCTTTACTGTGTTAACCTCTACCAATTCAGCTGGAAGGCTATTCCATGCATCCACTACCCTCTCAGTAAAGTAATACTTCCTGATATTATTTTTAAACCTTTGTCCCTCTAATTTAAGACTATGTCCTCTTGTTGTGGTAGTTTTTCTTCTTTTAAATATAGTCTCCTCCTTTACTGTGTTGATTCCCTTTATGTATTTAAATGTTTCAATCATATCCCCCCTGTCTCGTCTTTCCTCCATATACATGCCTTTCCTGGTAAGTTTTATCCTGCAATCCATGAACCAGTTTAGTAGCCCTTCTCTGAACTCTTTCCAAAGTATCAATATCCTTCTGAAGATACGGTCTCCAGTACTGCATACAATACTCCAAGTGAGGTCTCACCAGTGTTTTGTACAATGGCATGAGCACTCCCTCTTTCTACTGCTAATGCCTCTCCCTATCTCCTTATATGGAATTATGGTAGCTATAGAGCCTAATGCATAGACTAAAAACAAGACTAGATCTCAAAGTATTATTAATTTAGCTGATCATGTTTTGTTTAATTTATGAACATAATAATGTTTGAGATGAGCACATGGTGATGTCCACTTTCTGGCAGTTAGAGATTTGTTGGTAAGATATATATATATATATAAAACATACCTACTTACTGTTGTTCTAGTGAATGCTGGCTAAATCAAGAAAGAGCAAAAATTTGTTCCTCAACGAGAGTGCTTTGCATATCCCCAAGAACCTCTAATTATTTGCATATCTCTCAAAACTCAAATTATTCCTGGAGGAAAGTGGTAATGGCTGGTTATTGTTCCCAGGTGGCTTCTAGGACACTCCATAATAATGGCGGAACAAGTTCACCGGTTGATCTTTAACTGCAAGCCCTCCTCTTGTGGCTCATACATCAGTGCCTCGGATCATGCTCTGTTTCCCAAACATAACAGTGAACTTTTATTTTGTACCAAATTACTATTTAGATTAGTGTTGATAAACATCATACCACATGGTGGAGCACAAGAGCTTTACAGAGAAATCTGTAATCAAGGGTATAACTCATTTCAATCTCTTTACAAAAGTACACATTAGTGAGTCCTTTTTTTTTTTTTTTTAGATATTTTTGTATATTGCTGTTAAAGGGAAACTATAGTCCTGCAAATAATATTTTTTTGAGACTATTAGTTCCTTGTCATTACAGTGACATCTGTCCATCCCCTTTTCTTTTGCAACATTAACATATTTTAATTAACCGGTTTCATGCTATGAGACATTGTTCTTGTACAATCCGATGCTTCTTATAGAGAAGAAATGTGGATGAGAAGCACTCCTCCAGTCACAGAGAAGCAATGCATCCAATGTTTCTTTATGAGAAGCAGCACAGGATGTTAATTGAAAGAACACTTACAGGGGAAGCACCATCTAGTGGCTGTCAGTAGACCTGCAATGTAAACAATGTTTTATTTTGCAGGACCAAAACAATAGGGCCATTGCACCCAGGGCTGACCCTTGCATAGTTCCCAAAGGGGCCATGGCCCCAGGTGGAACTTTGCCGCCCCTGTTTAATTCTTGATCCTGATTAAAGTCCCAGATGGAGACTGAAACATTGATCCATGTTTTAACTTTTTTGAATAAAGTATGGCATTTTAGCTTAGAAAATTACCATGAGTTCAAGCTACCTCTTTGAGATATATATATATATATATATATATATATATATATATATATAGTGTTTACTGCTATATATGTTTGCAGTTCTGTACGATGTATCCACTACACAGACACTACATTCACTACACACACTGCATCTACTACACACACTGCATCTCCTACAAAAACACAAACATTATGCATGCACACACTGCATCCCCTAAACAAACTGCATTCACCACAGACACTGCATAACATAACGGATGTGGGTATGTTTTGGTGGGCTTGGTTTTGGTGAGGGGTGGTAGCATTTCATCCTTGGACCCAGGCAGTGCAATGTCTAGGACTGGCCCCAGCTACATCCAGACCACTTCACTTCACATACTTAAACGGAAACTATACTGCCAGGAAAACATTGGATTGGCTGAAGTCATCAAAATTGATAATCTTGGCAATAAGGGTGTGGTCAGCCACAGCGAGACCAACACAGCGATGGAGAAAAGGTAAGTAACTCCACTCTGAGTTTGGCTGGGGACCAAGATATTTACTCAAGCATTATAGTGTTAGGAATACATTCCTAACACTATAGTGTTCCTTTAAATAGGGGGGTTCTTAAATAGAAACTCTAGTCAACTAACAGGGAACTCTAAGCACCATAACTACTACAGCTCAGGGCAAACCAAAGATCCAGTGCTACCTAAGCCCAAGTATATAATGTTGACCCCCAACCCACCTGACCCACCAAAACCCCACTTCATGAAGCCACACCCATGTTTCCCCCAGTGCCGTTCATACTGCGATCACAGGGGTTGCAGCTGTGACCGGGCCCGTCACTCAAGGGGGCCCAGCACCCCTGTGGACCTTTGTCACCAGGTGCTCGCTGCCATGTTTTGCGGCCCCGGCCCGCGTGGTATAACCACTGCATGTTAAGGGGCCCATCAGGTGGCCCATGCTGTTAGGGACACCCAATGGCTATGGATTTCCCTTTGATGATATCACAGCTGGGAGCAAGTGACTGCCCCGTCATTTCTCCCAGCTTACAACGGGAGCCGCATGGGAGGAGGAAAGAGAGGAGGGAGTCAGCATGGGAACTTGACTCCCCCCTCCCTCCCTTGTCACTCTCTTTCCCCCCTCCCTCCCTTGTCACTCTCTTTCCCCCCTCCCTCCCTTGTCACTCTCTTTCCCCCTTGTCACTCTCTTTCCCCCCATCCCTCCCTTGTCACTCTCTTTCTCCCCCTCCCTCCCCACTCTCTTTCTCCCCCCTCCCTCCCCACTCTATTTCTCCCCCTCCCTCCCTTGTCACTCTCTTTCTCCCCCCCTCCCTCCCCACTCTCTTTCTCCCCCCTCCCTCCCCACTCTCTTTCTCCCCCCTCCCTCCCCACTCTCTTTCTCCCTCCTCCCTCCCCACTCTCTTTCTCCCTCCTCCCCACCCACTCTCTTTCTCCCTCCTCCCCACTCTCTTCCCCCCCCTCCCGTGTCACTCACTTTCTCCCCCCTCCCTCCCTTGTCACTCTCTTTCTCCCCCCTCCCTCCCTTGTCACTCTCTTTCTCCCCCCCTCCCTCCCTTGTCACTCTCTTTCTCCCCCTCTCTCCCTTGTAACTCTCTTTCCCCCCCCCTCCCTCCCTTGTCACTCTCTTTCCCCCATCCCTCCCTTGTCACTCTCTTTCCCCCCATCCCTCCCTTGTCACTCTCTTTCCCCCCCATCCCTCCCTCCCCACTCTCTTTCTCCCCCCCTCCCTCCCCACTCTCTTTCTCCCCCCTCCCTCCCCACTCTCTTTCTCCCTCCTCCCCACCCACTCTCTTTCTCCCCCTTCCCCACTCTTTCTCCCCCTCCCTCCCTTGTCACTCACTTTCTCCCCCCTCCCTCCCTTGTCACTCTCTTTCCCTTGTCACTCAGTGTGCACTTCATGTTAGTCCTGCCGGGTACAGGAGACAGATGCTCCCTGTACCCGCGGACCATATAGCGCTCGGCCATGCTACAGTGAGGGAGTGACAGGAGGGAGCGCTGAGCGCATCCCTCCTGTCAGCCCCTCTCCTCGTGCTGCGCCCGGGCAGTGCGCCTTCATGGACGCACCAGCCCGGGCAAAGCTGCAGCTGCCTGAGGCTCTCTGCAGAGCGCTCGGGCGGCTGCAGCATGAGGGGGGCCGGCGCTCCTGGCGGCGCCCCTTCCTAAGGGGCGCCCTAGGCGGCTGCCTAGTCCGCCTAACTGGTAGCGCCGGCCCTGGTTGGAAGGGGTGGTGTATATTTTGATTCCACCCCATCTCACCATAGGGTTCACCGTCTGTTTAGCCAGACTGACTATACTGAGTGGCACCTACTAGGGGGTGCTCGCTGCTGCTGCTTGCAGACGGTGGCACTGGAGAGGAAATAAACACAAGAGAGAATGATGAAATGCCGTTCCTACCAAGTGCTCACTGAGTGCAATGGACATACCAGGGCTTCAATAAAGCCAGCCCTGCCACAGTCCGTTATGGTAGTTATTGTTATGGCATGCCCCTGGCCCCTTGCTTGACATATTATTAGTAATAAATATATAAATATGGGCTGCTCAACCATTTAATTATTAACCCTTCACTCAAAGGGCATTGATATGGGGAAATAGAGAAGTCCAGGAACAGGCCCTACCCTATTTCTTTTTATTATACCCACTGTTAAAGGGG
The DNA here is from genome assembly GCF_036172605.1 of Pelobates fuscus. NCBI lineage: Eukaryota > Metazoa > Chordata > Amphibia > Anura > Pelobatidae > Pelobates > Pelobates fuscus. The sequence goes on along the minus strand of NC_086317.1, from coordinate 322,288,188 downwards.
TGGATGCAGGGCCGGATTAACATAGGGGCTGATGGAGCTGCAGCTCCAGGCCCAGGCCCAGGCCCAGGCCCAGGCCCAGGGAATAGGCTTATTTAAAAAAAAGAAAAAAAACACATTTTTTTTACACACTACTCTTCGGTTTGCCATCTGACTGGTATTTTACCAGCACAGCCGGTATTTGAGGCTGCCTGGCCGTACCAGTATTTCAGTTATATCGGCAATACAAATGCAGATATTTTTCTCAGTATTAAATTAGATTACTCTGCAATACCAGCACCAGCACCACACTCTCTCTACTCACTAATCTGCGGGTGAGCAGCTACACAGCACAGAGAGTTCAGACAGCAGCTCCCAGCCTGCAGAAACGGACTACAGCTCAGGGAAGTGAGGGATGAGGGAAAAAGCAGCAGGGATACATGGGGACACTGAGACACTAAGGGACACATGGGGACACTGAGACACTAAGGGACACATGGGGACACTAGGAGACCTGGGGACACTGAGACACTTGGTGACACTGGGAAACATGGGGACGCTGAGACACATGGGGATGCTGTGAGATATAGGGACATTGAGATACACATTGGGACACGGAGACACTAGGGACACAGTGTCTCCATTTCTCCCAGCCAGTGTCCCTAGTGCCTCTTTGTCCCCACGGCTCCCAGTGTCCCCGTGTCTTCTAGTGTCCCCATGTCTTCAAGTGTTCCCAAATGTCTGTGTCCCCAAGTCTCCCAGTGTCCACATGTCCCCCAGCCAGTGTCCCTAGTGTATCAGTGTCCCCATGTCTGCCAGTGTCTGTGTCCCCATGTCTCTGTTCCCTAGTGTCCCCATGTCTCCCAGTGTCCCCAAATGTCTCAGTCTCCCAATGCCTCCCAACCAGTGTCCCTAGTGTCTCAGTATCCCCATGTCTCCCAGTGTCCCCTAGTCTCCCAGTGTGTGTGTTCCATTGTCTCTCAGTTTAGCTAGTGTCTTTGTGTCCCCAAATGTCTGTGTCCCCATGTCTCCCAGTGTCCCCAAGTGTCTCAGTGTCCTCATGTCTGTATCCACAAGTGCCCCCTTGTCTCTGTGTCCCCTAGTATCCTAGTGACACGGAAAACACTGAGACATGGGGACACTGGAAGAAATGGGGACACTGAGACACTGGGAGACTAGGGGACTGGGCGACATGGGGAAACTGACACTGTGATACATAGGGACTCTGATTCCAGGCTGGCCTTCCAATTCTTTGGACAGACATGCCACCTTTTTGGGCATGTTCGTCCCTTTTGGTAGTTCTGGTCAAGTGATTCGCGTCAGTGTCCGACCCTTTTACCTCGCCCATTAACTTCCTGCTTCACTGGACACTGCTGTTAGGGGGTATGGATTCACTTGAAAGATGAAAGCATGAATTAGAGAGAGATTAGCATAGAGTATGTGTTTTCTTATAGCTGCATCCTTTGAGTTTCCCTCCAATACCATCTCCATCAGATACATGACGCTTGGGAGGTATGACTGTTTTAGTGTTTTTGGTCGATAAGATTCCGTAATTAGGCCCCATCATAATTGTCAGCACCAGATCCACTGGGCTCTTAATCTGGCCCTGGGTGGATGGACAAGCAGTTGTGTAGCCACCAGCAATACACAAAACAGAATGAAGTTTGAATATTTTGAGAAAAAAAACAACTAATTTATATTTCTAACATGACCACCTTCACTAAAATATTTACATACATTTGTTTTAAATTCAGTACATTCATGACATTATTCATATTCTACAATATAAACACCTTTTGTGGATACAAAATAAATAAATAAATAATATATAAATAAACCTTTTATAAAACTGGAATATAAAAAGTATATATTTAAAATCACACTCACTTGATTCATAATACATTTTGTTAGCTGCGATATAGACAACCATAAATTAAATACACATAAAGATAATTATTTAGTATTAATACATTATATTATCATGGTTTCAAAATTATTCACAAGCAGTCTGGCAACAATGTAAAGCGGTCAGTAGATAGTACAGTTAAAACATAGTACAAACATTAACATATTTTGCTTTTTGCTCATTAATCTTTGGTGATGGAGACAGGATGATGATGATGATGATGATGATGATGATGATGATGGCTTGTTAATCAGTCTTGCATGAAGTGGGAAAACCCAGCAATCACAAATGTAAACACGTTTAGGAACATACTATAGTTTACTATTGTTTACTGAAATATACATGTCTGATGAAGTTATAAGTAGCATTCACTAATCAGCTATAGTTTTGAATGCAAAGTGCATGGAGTTCCACTTGGGAGAACAAAAATAGTCTTAGTATAAAATAGGTTATTATTATAATCCACTGATTTGAGGTTACCTGAATCAGGAACAGTTAAAGGGGCAATTTGCTAGATACCAGTACTTCCAGTTAGTAGCCAACATCTAATTTGACTTTGTCTAGTCAAGTGTATGATGACACACCTTATCTATTACTGTAATTTAGTAAGGAATCTCATATATGATATATTTTAGGAGATGAAACATTGAGAAAAACAAATCAAGTATAATGTTTAAATGTATCACTTGCTCTGACAACTAAAGGCTTAAATGATTGTGTGGAGGATATTTTAGGGTCCTGGTAACTTTGTACTTTGTACTTGGATGAGTCACCAAGGGTGGTACAGCTTGTTCTACGAGTAGGAGATGCCATGGATTCTTCTTTGCTGCACAGATCTTTGGATGAAGGGATTTGATACTTTGAGTTTACTTGATGTTTGTGCAATCTCTCCTTGTCCATATCTTCTGTTCGATTTATATGCTCTCTAGAATTTTCCTGTTTTTGTCCCATAGTCTCAGACACAAGATTTTGAGGGTAATGGTGTTTCCCGGGCTTGGCTAATGATTTACAATTCAGTTTATCACGATTATTGATACATTCAGACTCAGATGTTTGCTGGATTTTGATAGAAGAAGACTTTGGGATACGTATGTTATTATGGTGAGTTAGTATATTTTTACAGGTTGCCTTTTCAAAATGTACAATTGGCTCAGTACTGCCAGTCCCTTGTTTTTTAAGGTTACAAAATGAAGGAATATCCTCCAGTGTGTCCTCATTTGGAGATGAATCAGTAATTGCGTAGCTTAAACCATATGTCCTTTCCAATTTACAAACACTCTTCATCTTGAAACTAACGTCATCTGTCACAGACTGTGGGTGACCATTATCCAATTTAAGCCTCAGACTTGTTTCCATTCCATCGCTGCTGGTGTTCACTAATTGCTTAATGACTTCATTTGGTTTTGCTGATGTTCTTTCTTTTCTGTGTAAGGTGATTGTAGGAATCATCATAGAAGGTGAAATGTGTTTGTGTGATTCATGATTCACATTTGCATCACAAATTCCTTGTTTTTGCATGTTGTTATCCACCAAAGAGTTTAACTCCTGCTTTGGACTTTTCTTTTCAGATTTCACAACACCTTGTTTTTTGTTATGAATGCGTGATGTGTCATTGTTTTGTTTAAAACTCATACTCAAGTCATTTTTAGTTAGACGATCATTTGTAGTGGAAGTGTAGTCATTATCTGTAGGTTGTTCATTGTCTTCATCCATTTTGTTTGCTGTGCTTTTATTCTTGCTGAGAATTTTCTTACTATTCTCAGCTGGATATTCCTCTGATATGTTATTATATTTGACGTTGTTTATGTTGGGGATATACTCATACTCGCTTACTTTGCTTTCATTGGTTTCCTTATTTTTCACATAATTTTGGTTCTTGTGTTGGCTGTGCTCCTTTGTTGGTTGGTCAGCTGTTTCCTCCTTGGAATTTACCTCACTCTTAGGTTTGTTGATAATGAATTCACTTCCCACATCTTCTTTTTCACTGCTTCTTGTGTTCTTATTCTTGCTGAGAATGCACCAGTTTTCTTCCTCCATTTGGTTATCCTCTGATTGTTCCTTAAATTTCATATTATTTTTCTTGACTATAGATATACTGTTACTCACTGTGTGTTCAACTATGTCCTCATTTTTCACTTCACTTATGCCCTTGTCGAGGCAGTGCATGCTACCCTTAGATGGTTGTCCATCTGCCTCATCCTTATGACTTGCTTCAGTCATGCTACTGCTGAGATTCAACTTACAGTTAACATCTTCCTGGAAACTGCTTGCTTCGTTCTTGATCTTGATGGTAATACTGTCTTTGTCCTCTGTTGTGTCTTTCTCTGATTCATCCTCATTTGTGACATTTGTGTTTTTGTTGGGGATGTCACATAATATGTCTTTGACTACGTCCTCATTTTTCACATTATTTTTGCTTTTACCGAGGTATTGCGCACCACCATGTGTTGGCAGTACAGCTATTCCCTTATATTTTACTTCAACCTCATTTTTGGTGAATTCACTTCTATCTACTAGTTGCTGATCTCCTTTCACATTACGTGTTTTTAAGTTGCCCTTATTATCAGTCATTGGGTGCTCCACTCTTTCTTCATTTTTTGTTTTGTGATTGCCTTGGTCAAGAGGGATTTCATTGTTGTCATGAGTACCTAAATACCTATTTTCCAGATTCTCTTTTTGGCATACAGAATTAAGATGGTTAACCATTATTTTATGAGCTTGCGTAGACCTACTTCTTTGCGCTTCATACTCTTTTTCACTTAAAATATTTACTGTTGTATCCTCTATCATCTTTGGTTTCTCAGTAAAATGTCCATTCATTATTTCCTGTTCTAATCTATTTTTTGAGGCATCTGTGTTTTCTTGGGCCCCGTTATTTTTCTCATCTCCTGAAATGTAAACTGCATTCCTCAGTTCAGAATGATTGTCGGCTTTTTGAAGACTCTCTTGATGAGTGGTTGACTTATCCGCCATTGCTCCTGGTACATTTTTTTCATTTGTCCAGTCAGTGCTATTTGTTTCTTTCATTGTACCAATCTCATTTCTTGAACAAGCAGGCCCATTTGTTTCCTGTAAGACAACTTGACCATTTGTATAATTTTTGATCATTTGTTCTTCTAGTCCTTTCTTTGTGTCATTTATCTTACAAAGCTCACTACAATATGTTTTAGATTGAACATGGTTTGCATTATGTGTCATCCAAGCAACAGGGCCATGCATTATATTCTTTTTAACTACATAGACCAGCGTGGTCTCTTCCACCAAATTTGCATGTTCATGAGTAGGTGGATGTAAGTATTCTACTTCCATTGCTGGAATCTGTAATACTTTTACCCCTGCTTTCTTAATACACTTGTTTGCTGGTGGTTTCTCATTCTGCTTTTGCAATTTGGGAACAACGGAAGACTTCTCTACCTCTCTCACTGAGCAAATTGTTGAGTTTTGTTCAAACTTTTCTTTTAAAGCTGAAATAACTGTATTTCTACGAAGTATTTTGGGAGCATTACTTTTCATGTTCCCCATTTTTGAATTTAGAGGGCTATCTTTATTTCCATTCTCCTCTGCAGCAATAAACCTTTTTAGAATTGACTTCACTCTTGACTTTCCATTAGATTTATTCCAAACGACCTTGTCAGTATGCAAGGGCAGATCATTACTTTCTTTTTTGAGATTTGGATACTTTGAAAGATCTAATTTTTTTACTGGATTGTTAACAGGTGCTCTGGTGACATGTTGCTTGTCCCTACATATCAGCTTTCCTACTTCTCTCTGCTTTTTCATTGATGGCCTTTGGTTTGGATTCATGAACTTGGATTGCAAAAGCTGGAATCTGGTTGGTTTCCTGATGCCCTTGCCGTTGTAAGCTTGTTTAAACTTATTGCATAGAGTCGCATTATCCCGATCACTAGAGGTCTGCATGTTGGTTCTTGTAGAGTTCAAGCTGTTCAAGTTGGTGATGTATTCAAGCAGGTTGCTGAGAACCAAGCTTTCGCCTGAATTCACATTCTTGTTGGCTTTCTTTTTCAGCCACAGTAGATCAGTCAACATCTTACCACCATGGGCCACTGACTTTATATTGCTGTATAGAGAAAAATCAAGGGGCCTTGTAGACATTATTGAAAGTAATGTTCTTACAAATAATAAATGACCATAATATAACAGAAGAGGTCAACCTGTGATTTACTATATTTGTTAAGTCCAGTCTCCCTAATTAAGCTGACTCATGGGATTTGTTGCAATTGAAAAGCCCTATATTGGCTACTATAGCTATGACAAATGTTTAATTTATTTTGGGGAATATTTTTACAGAATTTGAAAGATGGGAGATAGTAACATCATATTATTTAAATGTAAATATTCTCACAATTTACTTATTTGACCTTACTAATTTTGCATGTTGTATTTCAATAATTGAAAAAGCACTAGGATCCATGATTATAATTAATTATTAGGTATTTAGATTACTACACCCTCCATTTTTTTTATTAAAACAGCTGATAATCAACTGAACTCACTTTTTATACAGCTGTGGGATTGTCTTCTCACTAAAATGCTGATCCTGCTCTTGTGAAATCATCTTTATCGATGACTAGTATTCAGTCTGATGCTTCTCATAGGGGAGCACTGGGACATGTCACACGTACAGCAATTACAGCAGGAACCCCTACTGACCAACTGCTTAATTTATAAAAGTACAGATTTCTCTTGAAATTTACACTTTTATACAGTAAGCCAGACAAGACTTGGAGGGTTCTTTTAACAGAAACATTTGCTAGCAGGCACAACATTAAAGGAATAGTCTAACATCAGGAATACAAATATTTATTCCTAATGTTAGAGTATTATAATACCAATTCAGATTTATGCCTCCCCCAGAAGTAATAAAATAAGCAGTTTTACTCACCTTATATCCCCTGGCGATGCTCCCCTTGCTGCATTCATAATTACTAATAATGTTGGCTAGTCCAATGCTTCTTCATGGGGAAGCATTAGGAGAGATACTGCGCATGTGCGTCAATCACTACGCTGCTCCAATCTGCATCTCCTCGTGGAAATACATTGACCCAGTGCCTCTCTATGGGGACTCTTTGACACTTTCATGCTGAGCGTAAATATGCCCAACATTGGTTCTGCAAAAATAGCAGGACTGCACCAGGAAGCCCCTCTAGTGGCTGTAAGAGGGACAGCCACTAGAAGTGTCCGTAGGAAGCAATATATACATTCCTCTTGGAATGGTGATGAGTCACAGTTAGATTTTGTTTCACAAATCCATTAAAAATATTGTCTTCGATGACAATAAATCTTCCTTCTAAAGCTTGTAAATGCTGTTGGAAATAGGACAGTTCGAAAGTGCCTTGTTCAATATCTGACTGGCAGGTCACATGTTCTAGCTTATCATACCGCAAAACTGCTACAGGAAATACATGAATCCATGGAAAATGATGATGTTACACCATGCCGATGCAAATTGTTACATGCAATTCATATAACAACTAATGAATTTCAAGATGCAAGAGGTTTTCTAGCAGTCTCAGAAAGTAACATTATATGAACATTATATTATATATGACCAAAGACGCATATATTATAGATTTATCAAAAACAAGTCAGAAATACCTATTTCCTTGATTCAGGTTTGGAATTTATTGCTCTAAAACTATTGAAGAACAATGTTATTGTTGGTTGTATATATTTATTGTACATATTAATTTCTGCAATTTTGGTGGAGTAATTCTTTTTTTATAAAAAAAAATGATAAGAACGAGTAAGAGATTCTATTTAGTGCCTAAATATGACAAGCATGTCGGGCTAGCTTGGAGGAGAAAGGCAAATGATCAAGCCACAAAGGATTTTAAAGGATGCTTTACCAGCAAAGTGTCATCATTTATAAAAAGCTAGTTAGTTGTGAGACTATATTTTGCTGTGTATGCCAGTTACCAACATAAAGGTCAGAATAGTGTTATGTGCTACTTTTAATATGTTCATCACATAGATATAACTATAAATTGTTTTAAAGAGATGTAACTTGTGTGAATAACAGAAACACTTACCAGTTAAAGGATTTGGTATATGTTTCTCCACTAATACGGAGTCCGCTATTTATAATACTAAACAACATATCTTGGCATCCTAAAGGCTTGGGACAAATGGACTTAATGTAATATACACAGCAATAAAACTGGGCTTTGAGTATACTTTGCCAGCTATTTGACTAAGCGCCAATGAGTGCTTTGACACTCAGTGGCAATATGTGATCGTGTAGTGTTGTATTTCGTAAGCAATCACAGTCTGTTTCCAAGGCAAAGCCTCGTACTAGGGAAATTAAACAACCAAGATAACTGTCAGAATGTTCCTTCTTTGATAACCCATTAAGTTGGTTTCCTCTAAGAACTCAGCAATGGTTGTTACTAAATCATTCAAATATAGGGACGGAGAAAAATCTTCAAGGACTTTAATATATCCTTAAATTTATATTTTGTCAGGCATGGATTGGTCCAAAAATTGCCTGTTTAGAGAGCAATGTATCACCAAACATAAGTGTTTTTTTTTTTTTTTTTTTTAAATATTTCTTCTTATAATAACTTTCTAAGGACTACGTAGAAAATAATGATGTTAGTAAGCACAAAAACTGCATGCATTGCTAGTGCCAAACGGTAAGATAAGATTTAGCCAAAGGGTAAGTAAGAGTAAGCTGTGATAAAATGCCCTTTCATGACATTAAGAAAAATGGATGAATAGCAAGACATGCTGACCTGTCTGACCCACGAGGCCTTGTGATGAACATTCTTGAACTATTCTACAAAAAAAACAGTGTTCGACTCTCCGCAATTTTCTTAAATATAAACCGTTCATAAAACACCCTTAACCTCACTGGATGGGTTAACATTATGGATTAAAAAAATTTGTTCAGTGATGTTAAGAAAAAAAAAAAAGATATTTTAATAAAGATAAATGAAGAAATAATATATATTACAAATCCATATACCGGTATTTAAATGAATGAATGAATGAATAAATAAATAAATAAGCCAATGAGATAATGCTGTCTGCAATGAATGTCCAATTAAACTGTTAAAGTTTTAATTATTGTGGACATCATTTGGGTCAGTGAATTGCCCTATGTAATTATTTTTTAAACAGAAAAATACGTATTTTATGACAGCCAAACAAAACAACACAGAAGTAATAGATTTTAAATGCAAAGATATTTTCAGAGCACATTCAGTATGCTCTACCTTCAAGTCACACAAACAATTTAGCTTATATACATATTAAAGATGCAATCTGTTGAACAATTCTGTAAATTGGAAAATAATTTTGGATAATTACTGTGAGATCTACTTAGTAAATAACAACTCATATGGTAAAATAATTTCTATCTGTGGATTTGTTGTTATTATTATTATTATTAATATTATATGTCATTATTGTGAACTCTAAATGTGGTATTTTAACAACTGCTTTATGTTGTGGTTTTCAGTGGAATGTTGTGTAATTTTTTAGGTGCTCTATGAACCAACTTTTAATTTATAATAACATTATTATTATTAAATTATTTGAAAATACTCTCATATTTTATATTTAAAAATCCAGGAACTGATCCATTGTTTAAGGTTTTAGTGTTCCATTTAGTTTAAAATTTTATGGATTTTATATTTGCTAAATTGATTTGGAATGTCGATTGTCATACCAAATTGCACAATGTGATCATGTTCACTTGCTATAACCACAATCCACTGAGTACTCTATCCGTGTATATAACAATATGTGACATTCCTAATGAAAAATGTATTCTTTTTTTTTTAATCCAAAAAACATATTATGAATCACGACAACATTCAGGATATTTTTCAAATAACTCCTTTTTGTATCATCATAACTTTGTATATTTAATAAAAATCCTATTTATGGATTAAAATAACATCCTGTATCTTGTTTCTGCTCAATAAAGTGTGAACTCTATATATTAGCTGTCCGAGTGAGCTCTTCCAAGGACTCTCTATTGTGATCAGAGTTACAAGGACAAAGACTAGGGAGATTGTGAGTATGAGGCACAAGTTCGTATAAAGCCTAAATTAGTTACATTATGCCATATTTATTTTATTTTGAAGCCTGATTAAAAAATGTTATCCATATTTTCTTTTAAATACAATTATTTGTATTGACACATGCCAATAAACTGAAATGGCATTATATGTAATTGCACCTTTAATTTTTAGACCAGCACACAACAAAACCCTTGAACGAAAGAACAAATATAATGCTTTTTGTTTTTTTTATTCACAGGCATATCAGGCATATTTTGGATGATAACAGTTGTTCGGAGGCCCAGAAAGATAATGCTTACACAATGCATATATTTATGGATGCAGATCAGAGCAGTAGACATAGCAGGCATGCATCATTGCATTCCAAAGAGTAAAATGAACATTGCAAATGTGGTAGTCATTCTCTAGGCAACTTTTTAACAGTTAAATGGTAAAAGTGTAAAAAGTTAACATTTTGGGTGTTTATTTCAGATATTCAGCTAAATCAAGGATTTGTAACTTACAGTCAATTAACTTTTTTTAGTAGTGTATAAATATTTTCACTTGATCTGTCTGAGAATAATAGAATTGTTAGCCCTAAAAAACTAGTGACTTGTAGTTTTCCCAACCCTGATGTACAAAGTATAAATTCATGACTGTCAGAGTCATCCTTTTCGCAGACTGAATGAGGGATCATGTTCTTTACAGTTCTTTAACTGGGATTTACAAAATGCGTCTTCATTTTAACACGACCCCGCATGCAAAACAATTTACAGAGAAGACAAACCAGTCTGAGGTTTTACAAAGGGTGCTGATAAATTTCTGTGTCTCGCTCACGAAATCTAAGTCTGGAGTTAATGGACTGGACAACACAACTAACCTGATCAGTTAGTGATGATGTTTCTCAATCACATACTATTAGAAACCTATACTGGCAGGATACCCTCAAAATCAGATGAGCTTGTGCCTACGTTCTACCATATGTAACAGACATCCGAAATTACACAGGTTCCCAAAGATTCCCGTCCTGTCAGGGTCACAGGTTGGAAAGCCAAGCATGTCAATGACTTGGACACCTTGGTTCAAGTGGCTTGTGCAATCCTACAAGGTCATTAACTTCATAGTTATAACAGCGCTAATTAACACATGTGAATTACTCATATCATTCGTATCAATAAAAATATTGTAAGCACAATCTGGGACTACACACAATACCAGCTATGGCCAGTAAGCCAGAAAACCACCCACAGTGTGTACAGTACGATGTGGGTAGCATTGCTCTAAAATACCTTCACCTGTTTTCTCCCAGTGATTACATTTAGACTTTGTACTCATGAATCACTCCAACATATGTATTCTGTTTAACCCCCTTCAGCATATGAACACTATGCAACACAGCCTTTCAAATACCCCATAGGTTACAGTGTGCAGTGCCAGAAGCTCACCCATGTACAGACTGTTTCTGTTTTAGTGCCAATCAGCATAAGGTTCACTCTGGCACATTGTATTGCAAGGTTTGTACAGTATGTAGAAAATACATAATATCAGTGATTGAAAGGCCATGGAAAGCCATTCTAAATACATGTCAATCTTCCTAATGCTACAGTTGGCTTTCTAATGGCACCACGTTTGGTCTATTATATGATATATGTGCATCTTAATCATGTGGCTATCTTTGAGTTTCACCTGACTTTAGATTCATAAGTATTGTCTTTACCTGCGAGAAAAAAAAAAACGCAAAAAAAAAATCATACAACTATACAAATGGTACATCTAATGTAAACATCGTGCTCACTAGACCTAGCCAAAAGGTCAAATTCCATCCCTAATACATACTAGTTTCCATTGGCTACTAATTTAAGATAACTGTTCAGACTGTTCTTAGTGTTTAGAGCTGTGTTTAAAGAAAAATAACACAAACTGCTTTACTTTTCCTTTGTAGATAGTTGATGAAGTTTGTCACCCAAGTGTTCGAGCTGCTCTTTTAGTTCGAACTCCTGGTAGAGTCCCTTAGGTACGTTATTTATACCATACAGCAGTCCGAACAGGCACCCGGCAATTGAACCTGTTGCACCACCTTCTCCTGAAACACAAAACCATAGTAGATGACGGCATAATATTTCATATGAGAACCTTTATGCTAAATCAATATATTGGTCACAAACTAACTAGCTGTGGTTGTTAGTGAGAATACAAAAATACACACTAAAACTAAACTATATGGTGAGCAGTCTGAAGGCTTCAGAAGATTTTATTTTAAGAATATAGAGCAGAAGGGACCCTAAATTGTAGGGTAACTGCGTGCACATTTATTTTAAACACATCAATAAAACACAAAAAGTGGATTTTAGTAATGGCAATTGGCAAAATACAAATGTGGATTTCTCAAGTCTCCCTTTTAAAGGAAGATCAGTCCTGTTTTGGGGTTTTAATTCATCTGCTCCCTTTTTATGTTTTATGATTCAATACTATAGGCAAAACCCAGTCGAAAACTATGGACTGGATGTGGACAATATGTTTAGCAAATTTCTACTGGATTAAATGCCAGTTGAATATCTAGCAGGTGAACTCTGCTCTTTGGAAGCACCATTATCAGCCTTCTTTAATGACTAGCCCTGTTAGTCATTAAAATTAAATAAATCTGAATCCTTTGTTGTTCAAGATGAACCCCAAGCTAGAATAAGGGAGTTATTAAACCTCCCCATGCCACCATTTGCCATGATGTGATTGGGAGCATGTATGCTAAATACCAAGAACCCACGGTGAGGTTCTAATTAAATAATAATGTGGTGGGACATAGTTTCCCCTGTCTGTGACCCTACCTATTGCCAAAGTGTGGGGCTGTAATTTAAAGGAATGAATGGAACATAGTGTCCCTCCCTATTCTTATTAATGGCTGCAAGTGTGACTCTAATAGTTATAAGTTGGTTGGGCCTAACGTGAAACCCAGCCCCCACCAGTTGGTGCTTGGTGGGGGCTATAATTATATAGAACGGCGGTGTACATGCCATTATCGCTCCCCTCAAAATTGTAAAATTGTATCAGCAGGTTAAAGTGGTTATGGTGCTTGGAATAACCCTTCAAGGAAGCTATTTACAAATGGTAGCATTTTTCAAGAGCAACTTAAAAATTCTAAATATTTTGTTTTACAAACATTTAATTAATTATTTACAATTTTATATAGCAATAAAATGCTACATATTAACAAGGCTCTAGTCTTGAGGGTCAGGTTAGGACTATATTTATTCTGCTATGTCTGGATGGCACCTGGATTAATCAAACAAAAACAAACGGAAAAAAACCCCACACAAAACATTTCCCCCCGCACTACACAAAGAACTACAGAATAATTTTACAACAAATTAAAATTAAAAAAATAAACATGAGTCCATACAGAAATATTCCCACTTCATTTACCCACAAGCTCAATGTATCTATATGTCCCTCCATTAAATCATGCATGTGTACCACTTGGAGTGTACTGAAATGGTATACGATACTCATTGTCTCCCACTCACCTCCCACACAGACTTCTAATGTTATTATCAGGTAGTCACATACCTCCATGGAACATAGCTCGATTACAGAGTTCTTTCCAATCATCCCCAGCCCCTAACAGGGCATCATATGCAATCATAGGAGCATCATGTCCTCTCCTTCCCCCACGGCCCTCTGAGCTCCATTTTTTATACGTCTACACATGAAGTAAGATAAGAGATGTAAGATTGCTTTCATGGACCGTATTATACACTTTGTAATCAAAATACAAACTGCTAGGACTGGGGAAAGTTACACCAAAATAACAAAGTTTTTCCTTAAAAGTTAATTTTCTGTGGCTCATTGCTATGTTAATAGACCTTTTGGAAACTGTGCTATGATCCCATTGCTGCTCCGAATGCCAACAAAAAAAGTCAAGGTGTAGCCGCTGTTACAGTAACATGTTTACCTTATCTCGCTCTTCAGCATCATATTTGTCAGGAAAAGCAGGTTTATTTTCATTGTCTTCTGTTATTTCTCTCTCCTCCAGGTAAAATTGCCACTTGGCTTCAAAGTAAAACCAGTGTTCTTGGTATTCTAAAGGTAGATGATATAAGTATTAGATAATAACCAACTTTAGCAACAGAATTTGTCAATTCGCTTCTTCTGGATAATGAAAAGGATTGTGCGAGTGTATGAATTTTACTGCAGATACATATATACCGTATATACTCGAGTATAAGCCGACCCCCCTAATTTTACCCCAAAAAACTGGGAAAACGTATTGACTCGAGTATAATACTAGGGTGGGAAATGCAGCAGCTACTGGTAAATTTCTAAATAAAATGAGATCCTAAAAAAATTATATTAATTGAATATTTATTTACAGTGTGTGTATATAATAAATGCAGTGTGTGTGTATGAGTGCAGTGTGTGTTTGAATGCAGTGTGTGTTTGAATGCAGTGTGTGTGTATGAATGCAGTGTGTGTATGAGTGCAGTGTGTGTGTGTATGAGTGCAGTGTGTGTGTGTATGAGTGCAGTGTGTGTGTGTATGAGTGCAGTGTGTGTGTATGAATGCAGTGTGTGTGTATATGAGTGCAGTGTGTGTGTATATGAGTGCAGTGTGTGTGTGTGTGTTGCAGTGCCTTGGTGGGGGGTGGGCATTTGTATTATTATTTTTTTATTTATTATTTTAATATTTTTTTTATTATTTTTTTATTTTTATGAATATTATTATTTATATATATTTTTTTTTTCGTCCCCCCTCCCTGCTTGATACATGGCAGGGAGGGGGGCTCTCACTCCCTGGTGGTCCAGTGGCATTGGCAGTTCAGTGGAGGGGGCTGGCAGAGAGCGCTTACCTCTCGCTATGACCCCGCGGCTCTCGCGAGACTTACACTGGGAGCTGACAGGGTAGCTGACCGGACCGGTCCGGAGGAGGAGGGAGCTGACAGGAGCTGCAGGAGAGGTAAGTAAACGCACACAGCCCCTTGTCTGTATTATGGCAATGTAAGTTGCCATAATACAGACAGTGACTCGAGTATAAGTCGAGTTGGGGTTTTTCAGCACAAAAATATGCCGAAAAACTCGACTTATACTCGAGTATATACGGTATATATATATTTACTGATTATAAATATTCAGATGAAGCACTAATTGACATAATTACCTAGATTTACAAACCCGTGTTGTGGTTTTAGATTTGCGCCACAGCAAAGATACTAGTCACTAACTGGCGTAACTGGGCTGTAATGCCAATTCATAATGGCTTCTTCCCAGATTGCAAAGAAATCATAGAATTCTTCATGCCACCTGGTATTCAGCATATGGTGTAATGCAGGGGTGGGCAATCTGCGGCCCTCCAGATGTTTTGGATGACATCACCTATAATGCTCTTAGGGCCATAATGCTAGCAAAGCATCAAGGGAGATGTAATCCAAAACATCTGGAGGGCCACAGATTGCCCACCCCTGGTGTAGTGGTTTCAGGGGTTCATAAAGAACCATTTTTTTCTGTTGTAAAAACCAAGCTTAATAAGACCAGGTGTAAGATATCTGTCAGGATCCTGTCCTTACAAGCAAGACTTTTGTTATGTATTTCCTGTTCCTTGATTTTGTTTTACCATTAATGGCCTCCCTTGCTTCTAGTTTGACAACTCACCTTATTGGACTAAATTGGGTTCCAACAAAAGGTAACGCCCAATTCACTACTTTGCCTTGACATTGAAGTTGATAATGGCCTGAAAAGACTTCATATCCTGGCTCCTGAGTTCACCTGTGGATTTTCCTTATTTTCCATAACCTGCTATACTCACCAACCTGCTCCAAACTTACCTGTACAACTATTCATTCCTGCCTTATCTACAAACCTGCAGCAAACCAACCTGAACTCCCTATATTCCTGCTGAACATCCAACTTGCTTAAAACAACACTGTACTTCAATTTACTTTGTAGCTATCTATTTACTCCTACATTGGATTTACTTACGGTATATTCCAAACTCTATTTGCATCTATCAAAAAGGACCTGCTACTACAACATAACCTCTTATCCAAAGAGACTGAACAACTACAACCCTATTTAAGTATTCATCTCTAATTCTGTTTAGTTGTTTCTTAATATCCTGTTCTGGGGCATATTTCCTAAATCCTGTTTCCTATAATCTCTCTCATAGATTTATCTTCAATTATCCTTCCTATAACTTCTTTTATAGGTTTACCTTATTTCCATTTTGGGCTTGTCTAAATTCTTTATTTCTTAGGCTACTTAATTACCTGTAAATTCAGACATTCTGTTCACAATCCTTCATTCCTACAACTACAATAATAGGATATCCTGTTCTTACTAGAATGTCTAAGATACCAAATAAAGACCCTGAAATTAACCCCAGTTTCAGTCTCATCCCTGACCTGCACAAGATCATGACAATATCACTAGTACTACACCCAGGGCTGGCGCCACTGTTAGGCGAACTAGGCATTCACCTAGGGCGCAGGCCTGCTAGGGGCGCCCACCGGGATGTTTCCTGGTGGGCTGCCCCTGTCTTGGGCTGCAGCATTCTATAGCTCCCCCTTCCCCCCATGCCCGGCCGATCCTCCAGACGCCCAAAAGTGGGGGCCTTGTGGTCACCTCAGAGCACCCCTGATGCTGACCTTCTTAAATATGGCAGAGCAGGCACCTGCTTACCTTGATGGCAGGTGCCTGCTCTGCTGAAAAATGCTGGAGGAGACTGGGGACAGGAGGCAGACTGCTGTATTGTGGACAGTGAGGGAGGCTGTTCTTGCAGCTTCACTCCTCCCTCGCACGCCCTCTGTGATGCTGGGAGCCGGAATATTACGTCATACTAAACGGTGCGCTGGAGGAGTGAGAATCTGCCCCACACTGGACCCCTGGGATGTAGAGAGGCTTAATTTGCCTCTAAAAAAATCTAATTATGTGTGTATGACTGTCTGTGAGTGTTTGTGTCTGTCAGTGAGTGTGTGTATGTCTGTCAGTAACTGAGTATGTGCCTGTCAGGGGGTGTCTGTCAATGAGTGTGCTGGTCTGTCAGTGTGTGTGCTCATCTGTGCTAGCCTTATAAATTAAATTCACCAAATGCATTGAATACGTCATTTATCACAGTGCTAAATTATGTATTCAATGCATAATCTATGTCTTAGGCAGTATGTGTGTGTGTGTATAGATGTATGTATTAAGCAGTGTGTGTTTATGGATGCATGTATTGGGCAGAATGTGTGTTTATGGATGTATGTGTATATTGATGCGTATTTATGGGTGTATGCAGTGGCGTACACACAATCCATGGGGCCCCGGAGCAAAACGGATCCGTGGGCCTCCCTTCTCTTCCCCGATCCGTGCCCCCCCCCATACCCACCGACACATGCATACAGACACACACACATACATACACCCTTCGACAGAAACATACATACAGACACACACACATATATACACAGACAGACACACACAGACACATGCATACAGACACACACATATATACACAGACACATACAGAGACACACACATGTATACAGAGACACAGACACACACATACAGAGAGACACAGTTACATACAGAGACACAGATACATACAGAGACACAGATACATACAGAGACACACAGGCACACACATACAGAGACATACATATACAAAATGATTCCTACCTTGTGACTTTCCCTGGTGGCTCAGCCTGATGGGAGTCAGAGTTCCCACTCTGACTCCCTCCTCCTCCTTCCTCCCGCACGGGTCCTGATAGCTGGGAGGAGTGACCAGGGAGTCACTTCCTCCCAGCTCTGTGATGTAATTACAGTGGGCCCGGTCGCGCTGTTAAAGCGCCCAGCGCTGACTGGGCTCCCTGATAATCCATATGCTGTCAGGGCCACCCGATGGACCCCTCCATTTGCGGCCCCGGCAGTTTGCCGCGCAGGCCGGGGCCGCAAAACGTGGCAGCTGGTACCCGGTCGCCGGGCCTGGTCGCAGCTGTAACCCCTGCGTCCACGTTATGTACACCGCTGGGTGTATGGCTGTGCGCATTGAGCAGTATGTGTGTATGGATGCATGTATAGAGCAGTATGTATGTAAGGATGCAGGTATTAAGCAGTATGTGTGTATGGATGTACACATTAAGCAGTATGTGTACATGGATGCATGTATTGGGCAGTGTATGGATGTAGTATCTACATTATGTGTATATGGATGCATGTGCTAGGCAGTGTGTGTGTGTATGGATACAGGTATTAGGCAGTATGTGTGTATGGATGTACGCATTAAGCAGTATGTGTGTATTATGCTGTAAACCATGTGGCAAAATTTAGGCCAAAATAACTGATCTAGCAGAATTCTCCAATTCAGCTATAGTCACAGTTCAGCTGTTTTTGTTTAAACTTTGCAATTTGGTTTTCAACTCTCTGCAATTCAGAGTTTAGTGAATAAATCTGTGAGATTGTTTTTGCTTTCATAAGGGGGCGGTAAAATGGATCTTTGCCTAGGGCGGCAGAAATCCTTGCACCGGCCCTGACTGCACCAGGAAAACTAACCACTTCATAGTCTATTTCTGCCTGTTGTGTCCCAGTTTAAGTAATACTGTTGTGTGTTTTTTTTCTTATGGTTTGAGTTTGATAAGCTGCTTACGTGCATGTAAGCAGTAAGCTTAAAATACTTTCAGTTTTAAAACATACTTTTTCTGCATTAACTAAGGATTAGCAGAAGAGGAGCAGCAACTTCCACACCCTTTCTTCAAAATCTCCCTTCTGATGGTCTTACGTATGCTGATGGCACGCAAGCAACAACCGATCGTAAAAAAAATAAAAATTAAATGTATAATTATTGGCTTACCTGATTTCTACTTTTCAGTGTAAGTAGATAATCAAATGAAAAAATACTCGTAAAACAGTTTTAGTGGAAACTGCACTCGAAAATAATATTCACTCAGGCATTCGAACTATATAATGTAAAGGTAACTCCTGTCTTAGTAACTTTAAATATGGACAATATAGACAAATTTGTTACTGAGTAGTAGAAAGCAATGTTGATTAGTATAAAAATACGAATTTACTAAATAATTTTACCTGCCATGTGTCGTATTGTCTTCTTGCAAAATTCTTCAGCCATCGGTATTACCTTTAACATGTCTCTGCCCCACTGAACAATGGGCTTCTGTTGTATTGCATACGAAGCAAACAAGGCAGTACAGAGTGAACCCAGAAATCCTAGATATTAGGACATACAGAGGACATGCAAAAAGTAAGAGTAATCAGACTTGTTAGACTTTGGAGAGAGAAAGCATTAATCTCCATATTATGTAATGGAACACTGTAGGAGTACTTTTAGGAGACTGCTTGGACAAGACAATTAGAAGTTGTGTAGAGTAAGGTTATAGTTATATTAAAATGCTCTCTTTTTTGTTTATTTTCTCTTTCAATTATACACCTCATGTTCTATGAGTTTGGCCAAATGCAATGTATTCAGAGAAAAGGCAGAGTTTACATTGCTGCCTAGTAACACCTCTAGTGACAGTCACTCAGACGGCCACTAGAGGTGCTTCCCCTTTCAATGCTACACAGTGTGCAGCACCTACCTGTATGGAGGTGTTGAACATTTCCCATAGAGATGCATTGATTCAATGTATCTCTATG
This sequence comes from Pelobates fuscus, assembly GCF_036172605.1. Lineage (NCBI taxonomy): Eukaryota > Metazoa > Chordata > Amphibia > Anura > Pelobatidae > Pelobates > Pelobates fuscus. The sequence goes on along the minus strand of NC_086317.1, from coordinate 322,268,665 downwards.
AGGAGATGTTGATGGTGCAGCAGGTTTTTTTTTGCCACACATGCGCACTAGCCTCTGAATGCTTTTCTAACGAAGAGCGTTGAATTGTCTGAGATCATCAAGACTGATTATCCATGGAGCCTCGGCTAGCCACGGCAAGACCGGCACAGAGTTGGGGGAAAAAAGGTGAGTAAAAAATGAATTTTTTCAACCAAAGATACAAACACTTCCATTTCTCATGAAGGTGCCTGTTATACATTGTAAGCGAAAAGGCAATGTTTCTATGCACCAAAACTGCAACATTAAAGGGACACTCCAGACACCTAAAACATTTCAGCATAGGGATGTATTATTTTAATGAGAAGCATTCTATTGGGCAATTGCCACCTCTGACTGGAACATTTGTGGCAATTTACAAGCATAATGCATAAACCCTTTTCGGTTAGAGCGGTAGGGAGGTTGTTGTCATTGACAGTCCCCGGGGGGCAGAGCAGACAGCGGCATGAGAGGACACTGGAGAAAAAGGTGAGTAAACATTATTTTTAAGGTTGTGGGTGGGGAGTCTGGTGTGTGAAGGGGTTTACAAACACTCTACACATTAAAACCCAATATCAGTTTTTAACAGTGGGGCATTTTTTTTATGATGTAGGTAATTTTAGACAGTCCTTTAATGCAATGTATCTAGCACAGTAGAAAATGTATGTACTATATAAATACATTCAATGGTAAAATTAATATATAAAACAAAATCACTCAGATCTAGAGGTATTCATCCCATTAGGTATACAACCTTGCTAGTTGTTGTTTTTTGTTGTTGTTGTTTTTAATAAAATGCCAACACACAACATGTAGTACTGCACAACAGGTAAACAAAACATTTATTAGTGAACTAACAAACTAGACTATTATTTAGTAGCAAGTTTTGGTTTACATGAAGGGGCAGTGACAACAATGCTATTGCATGGTGTTCTGCAATTGTTCTCTTTATTTTTGCTCTGACAGGGTTATTTAGTTTTTTTGTCAAATAATTCCTTTTACGTAGTGGTTCATTTTAGTCTACAATTCAACCTTTGTTGCTAGAGGTGAGAAATAACCATGCATATTGTACTGGAAACTCCTACTTTTTATATTATTAAACCGTTTTTTGGGGAAATTGTTACCAATAATTTTCGGTAAGAAAACGTACTGTACAACTGGATATGTTGGTAAAGTTCTTTAAATGTACAAATAGATAAGATATAACATGTATATACGTTTTGAATAGCATTTATTGCATTTTGATATGCATATGTACAGCATTTGAACATGACCTCAAATGTTTAGGGAGGCACAACAGCCAATATTGGCACCTGCCATTGGTTATAGTAATTGCGGTTACTACCTGTTGGATGGTTGTGAGTCATTCTCCCACATTCAATGCTGACTTCAATTAGTGTCTCAAGTCTCTCTGGTTTCCAATATCTCATTCCAATAGACATGGCTTTGGTTGCTGCGCCAAACCCTGAACCTACAAAAATAAACAAAGAAGCAATTAAACCTTTTTTTACATGTCTAGTAATTGCTTCTCCTGTGATCAATTTTCATTTTAGAAATATAGCTGGGACAGGGTTTATTTTGCACCTTAACAAAGGTTTAAAACATCCATAACAATCAATGCATCTGTAACCCCATTTGGTTTAAAAATGATTGGCTAGAAGGACCCCTACAGTTTTGTGTTTTTTTTTTGGCTAGGGATGCCTGTGTTATAACACCAGATTTGCTCCTTCTAAACGTGGCCCCATGGTAGAATACAATTTGGATGCACATAGACTTAATATATCATTAACTGCAACACTGATCTATTGGGCATTATAATGCCTTTCTAATATACAATGTCGACATGCATTTTATTTTTAGATAAGAGTACCTGCGGAACTGCAAGCCTATCTAGGAATGATGAACAAATTTAAAGTAAAACATAGATCTCTACAATATAGGAAATGGCTACATTAAGCAAAATACATCTGTAACATTTTATCTGTGAAATAAGTAAACCAGTTCATTTTTAGATGACATATGTATGTATAAATGGACAAGGGGTCAGAGACTGTGTGCAATAAGGATTACAATTCCAAATTTTCCAGTATCAAATTACTGTTACCCAGAATGTTTTGTTCATTCTGTAATATAACTATACAGATATAGTGAGAATTGAGGACAGCTGTTACTGATGGAGTATTTTATCTGCACACACCAAATACCGGGTAGAGTGAGCTTGAGATTTAAAAGCTTCAAAAATGGAGGTATAATAGTCTATGTACAAGCAAAAACTGAAAAATAGTTCAAAGGTGATGTAATTGCCATAAAACATGGTCTTGCTGACTTGTCTATTTTTAGAATGTTTTCCTCATACTTTCATTACTTTTAACTGAGCACAGGCACGTACCACCAATCTGTTCTATTTGTCTCCTGTTCTTAGTAAATAAATAATTAATTTCAATAATAATCCCAGCTTGTACTCAGAATTCAGTGCATGTGAAATCACACTGTATTGCCAACTAAATACAATGCATCTCTTTTGAGACACATTTTCCTAAAGGGTTACTCCAAACATTATAACTACTAAAGCACACTGTAGTGGTAATGATGCGCCATGGTAATGGAGCAAATGGTTTTGCAACACTTACCTGGGTCACGCTGGGCACAGAGCGTTTTGCCATACTGCGTGACTTGCATCTGGGTTCTGTAGAGCCGCAAAAACTAGGTGCCGATCATTTGAGTGCTCTCAGAATGACGGTCTGTGCATGGAATCTGCACATAGTTGACATTAGCCAGTCCGCTGGCTAATGATGCCGCGGGAGGTGGAGTTAACCACCTGGCTAATGATGCCGCTGGAGGTGGATTTACACACCTGGCATAATGATGCCGCTGGAGGTGGAGTTACACACCTGGCATAATGATGCCGCTGGAGGTGGATTTACACACCTGGCATAATGATGCCGCTGGAGGTGGAGTTACACACCTGGCATAATGATGCCGCTGGAGGTGGAGTTACACACCTGGCATAATGATGCTGCGGGAGGTGGAGTTACACACCTGGCATAATGATGCCGTGGGAGGTGGAGTTACACACCTGGCATAATGATGCTGCGGGAGGTGGAGTTACACACCTGGCATAATGATGCTGCGGGAGGTTGAGTTACACACCTGGCAGCTAGCCTAGATATCTCTGTATGAGCAGCGTTTCATACTTTAATGCTGCACATTAAGACACCGAGAACCATTACCACTTCAAAACAATGAATCGGTTATGGCACATGGAGAAACCTCTTAATATTTTCCTTTCCCTAACTGTTTTCTGGTATGGTATCATCAAAACAATGAACAACTTAGTTCTGTTAATTGACTGTAAGCATCCATTGACATTAACTTCCCTGCTAAATACTACTTGAAGTACAGATCTTTAAACATGAGCTGTTTAGGGTGTACAAGCTGGTGTCTGTTCTGCAAAGAAACCATTGTCCAGAGTGCCGAATAACAAAGTAATTTCATAGATATGCTGAACACTTGATGAATCTTGTGAATCAAAATTTTAAATATTTTAGTTTTAGATTATTTTTAAAACATAGAAATAGTAACTATCTGTATTTCCAGCCAACAAGACAGCGCCAACCTTATAGCAGTCTTCTCTAAACACTCGATGAACATCTGTACTTCTCAAAACATTCCAGTAAACTTGAGTTTATAGCGCAGTTATCCTTCAAGAGTCAATCTTTGTGAATCTGTTCTCTAACTCAAAGACAGCATTTGTTCTGAAGCTAAAGGAAGCAAGTTGTCAGTGTAAGACCCGCCTAAGGGATTTGCCTTGACGTATTGTATTATTGTATTGGTGTATTGGGGCTGATGAGTACTATGGTCATTGCCGCCGCCTAGGAGTAGTGAGAGTCTGAGCACAGGACTTACTTTTTTGTGTATCAGCATTTTTCTTGCCCTAAATCTATTCAGTTCACATTTATGCCAGTTCTATCAAGTTGTTGGTCTCAACAACAACATATATACACAACACATATATATGCAATACAGTGATATAATATTCTACAATCTGAATTGTTGGCATAACAATGTTTTAAGCATTATAGTCACAAACCTTTTTCATTGAATGGGGTATGCCAGGCAAGTAAATAATTATCCGGTTTTAATTGTGAACATCCTTCAATAGTTGCTGGATCTTGTTGTCGCCCTTGCAACTTGTCTACCGCATCAATATACCTCTTTACCATGTCACGGTACAAGTCTTCCAAACACCAGTAATCTATTAAGGTAAAAAAATGTATATGAAAATATATTTGTAGATGAATTTTGAATACTGATGTCCATGCAAGTGGCTTTTGACTTTTGGATTGTTCTGGAGTTCAATAATTATAAACAATAAATTTCAGCTGTTTGACAAAGCACAGCATAGTGTACATTTTCCTTTACTTTTAACTCCCTGTTCAAAGGTATTATACTTTTGGGATTATGTCCATATCATCTATAAGCTTGCTTCACCAAAATGTGAAATTTTAGTTGTTTAGTATGTATTGCTTTGTGGTTTGTTAAATTCACCTTTGCTTATTTTTCTAAATTCTTTTCTCATTAAATCCTTGGACAATACGATTAAATTGTATCAGACACAGTGACAAAAGAAATATAAACAAAATCTGTTGAAGAGAGTTGAAGTTTGAGGTTTGTCTCTCTGAACAGCAACAGCTCATCCATATAGGCACGTAGGGCAGAGCAGCAACAGATAACTGCTACAAAAATAGATTTTAAAAAACTATGGCTTTAAGAAAAAACTAATTGTTTTTCAGAAACACTGTGTGTGTCTGCCTTTTTATGAGTTATAGCCTCTCATTTTTCTTGGCACCAAACACTGTTCACTAATTAACAACGACTTATGGCTGCCAGGTAGGATGGAAACAATGTTATGCATGTGATACTGGGCAAATCAGCCTTGTATTACTGGCAACTTGTATCACTAGCAATGACCAAAATGGGCTTATAGAAGGGACATATCAACATGGCAGGCCATGTAGAGCTCAGTGTTCTCTAAATGGTATTAGTGCCCTCAGCACAGCATCAGTATTTGTAACGCTGTACAGGCTGGGGACAGTTCCCAGGTGTGTCAGGATGTGGGATCTTAAAGTAGGACGGTTGGGGTACCTGTTGTTCGGTATCTCTCTCTTTTTCAGATACTTTCTCCAGTCCATTAAATGAGAGCTGGAAATAGGTGGGGAGTTGTAGAGAAGTGTAAATAGGTAGACATTGAGGAGAGAAGGTTAAGTGGCTATGGAAGGCGCCCTCTTCTTCCCAATCCAAAAAAGGCAGATAAAGCAAGTATAATAAATGTATTAATTGGACTTTATGTGTATTTATGTGCATGTGAATACATGTAAGTATGTACATATTTCTGCTCTGATTGAAATGTATTGTGTTTGCATCTGTGCGTATACTGAGTGTATGCAGCAGTATAAATGCATTCAGGGTTACTGCGGCACGGTTTCCACCTCCCCTCCTCTGAAACATGAGTATTTTATATCGATATATTTTTGACTGAACAGATATTAATTTTGACTGTGTTAGAATTTCACCGAAATTCCAACCTAGTTGATCGATCGATATACAGAGACAAAGTATGGACTAGTTTGTCTCTGTATATTTCTTCAGCCTGACTTTCTCAGACTCTGGGGGAACTAGAGTGACAATCCCAACAGCCATCACTAGTGACAACTGCAGGCAATTGGCTGTCTATGGAGGATCCTGCAGTGACGACTGTGACATTGGCACCTGTAGCTGAAGTGGCAGGAGCTGAAGAGGACCCACCAGAGGAAGATGGCCACACATATAAGGGACAGGTTCAGGGCTTATTTTCAAGTTTAGGCTGTAGTTTGTAGGGTTATTTGCAAAGTACTTAGACGCAGACTTTTAGAGTGCTAATGATGCCAGGATAATTTTGAGCATTTATCGCTTAAAGAATGGAATTTGCTTTATTAAAATGATTAGAAATTGTGTATTTACCTAAAGAAACGTGTTTTGATTGTAGAGAAAAGAAATAGAGCTTTATTTTAAATGCCATATATACATATTTAAATCATAATTAAATTTTTTTATAAAAAATATAAAACAAGAGTGGGGATTGCCAGCAAACCTGAGCAGACGCCATTTGTCTTGACTCCTGACAACTTTGGGCTAACCTGACCAAAATCCCTTGCTGCAGGGTCCATCCAACCCAGACAGACATTGCCTTTGATGCAATACATTTTTCTGAATCCATTGATACCTTTCTTTAAGGTGCTGAAAGCCGCAAAACTGAGGCACAGGAGTGTGGTCAACAAGGCATCAGCCTTTCCTAACTGGGACTCCCTCCATGGTGGATAGCTCCACGACAGTGCCACAGCTCAGCTCCTGCTACCAGCCACAGCCCCCACACTGACTACAGGGCAAAAGTAACAGAAGCCTCCACCCAGTGCAGTGCCTGACTCGTGAGACTTAGACACAATGCTACAATAGCAGATGGTTGCAGTGGGTTGTATCAGCCCCCTCAGACCCACCAGAAAACAGCAGGACATTCCCCTACTGAGAGCAGGATCTGGCAGTCTCTACTTACCTTGAATCCCTGATGGGTAATCTTGCTGCCAAGCTGCAAAGCAGGAAATCCTGACTCTTTTGCTTGATATACAAAAGCTGTCGGCAAAAGACCTAGCTGTGATTAGCACTCAACATGTCATGGACCGTGTGAGGGCCACAGGAGGACGTAATGGACCTAAGTCCAGAGGCCTCAAATATGAAGGACTCGTTCATAAGTTCCAGTCTACCCAACAGATATTCAAATCCCAACTCTCTTCTCTTGAAGGTCGAAATAGGTGCAATCACATAAAGATCTGAGGTGCCCCGGCCACAATAATGGCGTGAGAGCTGCCACACTATGTTACCTAGAGGCAACTGTATTACCCCCCCAGGTAACTAAAAGATTCAGCATAGATGGGGCTTATAGACTGTCTGGCATACCCAAGCCTCCCACTACCACCACGCGGGATGTTATTTTCCGCTGTGCAAATTCCCAAGACAAGTGAGCACTGAGAGCAAAATGCCCTATACATTTGGGGGCTCTCAGCTGTTTTTTTTTAACCAAGACTTAACCAGAGCTACCTTACAGTGATGCAGGTCCTTCTGCCACATTACACTACAGATGCCCTCAGCAATTATCATTTACAGATTGGGGGCACCTTGATCTCTGCTGGTGACCCACCATGGTACAATACACAGACTTGGCACTGCATCGGAGGCCCCTATATTCCTGACAACACTGGACCTTTCTATACCATCCTCCAACATGAACCACCAACCATTCTCCCCTCATGCCTGTGAACCTGCCAACGTGGAGCCCTTCATGCCTAGGACTGGAGAGCCTACTCCTTCGACCACCTTACAACACCTGCTGTTATTACTGCTACTTACAACTGCACGATTTGATGTTCAGTGCTATGTTTCTGTATTTGACTTTTCTCTCACTCTGGCAATTGTCTATAGGTTCTTTAATACCCTTGTCCACCTAAAGTATGCTATAGCACATCTATCCTGTGTTCACGAACCTCAGAGAGCGCTGATGTGGGTTGGCCCCGTCAGGTGGTTACCAATCCATCTGCTGCTCTAGTACACCCACCACTTTACTGCTGAAAAGCATTTACTCCCACCCCTCCGCCGCCCCCTTGGTAATCTAATACATGATGCATGCATAACAATATGATGCATAACAATCCCCTGCTGTTAGGGTTCAGGCCCACCCAGCTGCTGTGTTTTGTTCTGGCTCTTTATTGTATCCCTGATGGTCCATTGAGCTGGTTTTACATATTGCCATCTTGTATTCTCTCCCTTATTTAAGAAATCACCACACATTACTTATCACATGTACAACATCCGTCCTGAGCCTCACATGATCTATGGTAATCCTAGCATGTCAATATCACGTGTCTCGGGTCCCTGATGTTTACTTATTGCTTTTCTAAAAATGCTGCTGATTACATTTACCTAAATTAGTTGTAACATAATTGGTGGAAATAAAGACAAATTATTCACAGTAGATATACCGTAAATTTTCCTGATTTTGGTTATGTCACACACATAGGTTTTTCCACAAGGAGGCAAGTTAAGGAGTGTTAAATGAGACTTAAGGTAAGGTGAGTCTACATTCGCAGCGTAACTAATGAACAGTGGGTTCCAGCGCATGATATTTTTTGCCCTCCCAGAAACCACCCTGTGCAGCATTTCTCTACGTATCTACTTGGATTAGTGGGGTCACGTCTCACACACTGTCACTGAGCTGCATAATGGGTAGAGTGGCTCTAAGTAGTGCTTCTGCCTTCTCCCTGGTTCCATAACTGAAAAAAAATGATGTAAAGGGCAACAGTCTGTCATTCGCACAGTCTTACAGCCGTGGCAGTAAATTCCTCTCTGATTCTCCTCCTGGTATCCCACTGTCCCTGGACCAGGCCCAACCCCCCTCCTTCCTGACACTACAAACAAGTCACTACTAGTAGAATAGCAGTTGTAGTAACCTCGGTGGTAGCATCTGAGCTGACTCTGGCTTTACTGATGAGTCACCACTTGCCTCACCACACCACTCACCAATAGTGAGAACCAGCTAGGTACCCACAGCACACAATCTCTTCAGTCTGCAGCAGCGCCCTAATTATTACAGCAAATTCCCTGGGGCCCTGCTGCGCCTGCACTGGGGGCACCATTAGTAGTTCTGCCCCTGCGCAAACTGTTGCTTATTTCACCTAAACACTAACCCTGACTCTCGACTCTACACTTTGGGTTACGAGTACGCTATTCTTACTCAGATTAGAAGCATTTCTTTTCTTGTCTGGAATACCATTCCTTTTTTTGAATGGCTCTTTTGTTTAAATGATATAGGAAATAAATAGGCAGATTGTACTTTCCATATTAGATAAAAACTACATTACATTTAAGATTGGTGAATTTGACATTAAAGTTTGCTAGATTTGATAAATGACTTTGCATTAGCATTATGTTACCAGACAATATATTTTAAAAAATGATTTTTTACTATTTATTAATTTCTTTATTAGGGAGGGTGAACTTGGTTCACTTACTTTTTAGTGTCTTATTTCTAATTTAATTAAAATCCAAAAACAGAATTTATATTTTTTCCTTTAGTCAATAATCAAATATTTAACTTCCTTAGCTTATCCTTTAAGATAACTTTTTTGGCAGCTGTTTTCTTTTATTTATTACTAATCAGATTGCGAGGTATGACTTATCTCCATAAAATGATAGAGAATATGGTTGAGAATTCATAGACGTACCCGGGACGTTTTTAAGCGGTGGTAGTCGGTTTGCTGAATGAGCTTGAATAACTGAAGTGCCAGTAATTTCATCATACAAATGTAATTTATTTTTAGGCTCTGCAACTGAGCTAAATAGTCTATAGTGATTTTATCATCAGACTCAAACAAGCTAAAGCATAATTAGGTTTAATTCAGAATTCTTTGGGACATATACAGTATAGCAGTTAATAGTTTAGCAACCTGACATTTTTCCAAGAGTATAATTCTTAGGTGATATACTTTACCGATACCTACATGTTTTATTGAGGGGTTTTCAGTACCTTGTAGTTTAATTTACGGTAACTTATGGAACAACACAAATGCTACACAGAATTCTAACTCTTTGTCCTGTGCATGAGCTTGACACCTCTTATCTTTAATGTTCTGGCTGTGCTTAAGTTTAGATAGCTAACATTCTGTCTTACTGACTATTGAAACTAAATTTAGGCCACTCTTGGCTGGAGATTAAAGAGTGCTGTTAAAGACAGATTCCCAACTTCTCAAACAATGGAGTGAGAACATTATGCTATTTATAGACAAAAAAAGAATAACCAGGCAATCTTTCTTAACATAAATTATATGAGTCACTGAAAAATTCTCTCCTTTGGCTAAAATAAAAATTATTATTCTGGTTGGTAGTAATAAATAATAATAATAATAATAATAATAATAAATGTGTGGAAAAAAATTGAATAAATAAAGCTATGTTTGCGTCCTTTTAGTGCTTTTTTTTTATAAAAAGAGACAATAATTGTTGAATACTAGTTTGTTTGTTTTTACTGGTAGAGCAAATCATGATTTGCCTTACAGTGCCGGTATTATTCGATTTAAACAGGATTTCCAAAATAAACAATGTCACAAGTCTGTGCAGGAACCTGATCAGTGAGGAAGACTTTGTATATGAACATTGGATTGTGCTGATATTGGCATGAAACCCATTCAGTAACTGATCACTGGTTGTGGCACGGAAGTCAGACAGGCAGACTGGGTCCAGTATTGCCAAAAGGGACTGAGCCAGAGACTGTTAAAAATGTATTCACGAAAGGGCAAATTATGGTAAATTTAAAACCAAATTGAAAAATGCAGGCAAGTTGGAAAAATTTACATCTGAACTATTTTTTTTTTATTTGTTTAGTTTGTTGCTATGCAGTGTTTTTCTCAGAGACTCAAAATTATAGAATGAAAATAATTGGAAATGAAAATTAATAAATGTTTCTATGAAGAAAAAAAAAAGATATTAGGTGACTGCTTTTTAAGATGCAAAATTCAAAGCAGGACTGAAACATTGATATTTTTTTGTTTTTTGGTATTCCATTTCTGCATATACGAACAAGAAAAATCTCTCCATTACAGTCCTGACCTAGAAGAAATTGGAGCAATGAGCTTTTTCTAAAAACTATGCATTTTTGGAACAGTTTGGGTTTACTTGTCATAGACAAAAATTATGAAAATTTACTATTTTCCCATGCAAAACTAGAGCAAGAATATAGTATAATGCAGAGGAGCACCAATATTATTTGGCACCCAGGGCAGACGTGTGTGTTGGCACACCCCATTGAAACTTTGTTGTGCCACTTCACACCCCTTCATCCCTTTGCGTGTATCCCTTGACCCGTCTGTGTTTCTCCTAATCTTGTACATATGTTGCCCCCTTACCTATTTTGTGTTTATTAACCGCTCCTTACCTTTTATGACCTCTTCACCCTCTTACCCTTTTTTACCCTTCGCACACATACACAGGTGTATGTGTGTGTGTACATAAACATATATATAGAAGGCGTATGCCTGAAGTTGTGGGAGGGATTTTGAGCCTATTTAAACCCAGCAAACCCCTTACTTACCTGTCTTCGACGATTTCGGAAATTCCCCTTTCGCTTCCGGTACACGCAGACTCTGACGTCAATTTGCCGCGACGCGCCTAAAACGACGGTCAGCAAACGTCCACGCGAAGTTTCGTGAGTATTACACACGAGCGGGTCCCAGTCGGCAGTTTCCAACCAAAACTGTAAGTCCACAATTCAAAGCTTCATTCGGCTAGAACACTTATTATTACTGACCGGGAGTACACGAGGAACCTCCTTACAATTCTTTTCACTGGCATTATTTTAGTGTTATCCACAGGTGCACTTTTCAACATCCCGTGGAAAACTATACCAGCTCCATTCGCATGGGTCATTAGGTTTCTAAAGACAAGCATTATAAAATCTTTTCTTTCTCCCTTCTCCTCTTCTAAACGATTAAACATTCGTATAGGCAATTAATCATGCATATATACCGCTAGCAGTTCGGCTATGTTCCGCTTTTCACATATCGTTGTTGCTGGTCATAAGTGTGACTCACGTATTTGTTTCCGTTATTGCATTCATATTTTACATTACATTTAGAGCATTACTTGTAAAACTAACTTTTACAATTTTTTTTTTCTCCCCTTTTTCTTTTCCTCTTTCAAGTTGGCAGGGGAAATTAGTCAATTACACTGTTCGTTATATCTCTTAAAGCTACATAACTAGTTTAATGTTAGTCAGTCATTTCATTTGAATGCTTGTTTAAGTTTTCAGACCTAAAGAAATAAATGGCTAGTGTTTTTATTTGTTTGTTCAAATACTAATCCTTTACCAACTGGCTACATGGCCAGGGGTTTCACTCGATACGTGCATCCGTTTCTCTCTCTCTCTCTCTCTCTCTCTCTCTCTCTCTCGTTATAACCTATTTAAACAATGTTTCACTTCATCCGAAGTACGGCATTTTGTATGTTTGTTGTGCGTTTTCCTCTCCCTAAGCTGTGTCACAGAAACATTAGGTCTTTACGGTTCGCACCAAAAAAAAAAAAAAAAAAAGATTTCTCTCCTTTCATTTAGGAACCACATTTGTATATCTCGTTATACTGAATGTCATGCTTATACTCAATATAGTTAGATAACCTATTATGTCTATTTTTTAAACACACTTACTTTCAAGATGTTTTACTAAAATGTGTTTTTTGTGGTTATGTTTTGATGTCCTTTTGTTGGTTTCATGAGTATATATACATTTTAGATAGGGAATTGGTCACCATGCTCTCGAGGTCCGAATACGTTTGGGAAAGTAAATTTAAGTAAGTATGAAAGTTAGATGTCTTAAAAATAAATGGGTAAGGGCACACTAGGTCATCATTATTATTGGTCATCCTCAGTATAAACGCAGACGCTCTGACTGTTATGCACATCTTACATTCATCAGCACACGCTTGAGGAAACGCAGCTATGCATACTTGACAATTATGCCGCGCTTTACATTACTAAACCTATTTAAACTTCCTGACATATTCAGCGTTGCATTAAGTCCTATCATTGCCTGATTACCTTGCCTTGTACACCTACGCAGACAAGTACATATGTTACTAGACAAGTGCATTTAAGTTCACACTGCAGTTCTGGTGAACAAGCCTCGGCAAAGGCTAGTACGCGTTTTTAACAGTACTATGACCAAGATCCGCATAAAAAAAAAAAAAAAAAAAAAAAAAAAAAATATATATATATATGTATATATAAATAAACTCGTATTACATTACAAAACAAGGCCACGAGTCCCGAGGGCCATACATGCAATCATACACGCATTCTAGTTTATACGTCCCGACCATCTGGACCCCGACATGCTCACAGGGCACTCCAGTTTCAGTCAAGCCGTACGATCATAACTCATTACCACCCACGTTTTGTTCCGTGGTATGTCCTCTCTCACTAACTGACCTTCCCTCTTAGTTAGCAACGGCTGGCTGTCAGGTGCCTAGGTGTCCACTAGTTATTATTCCCCCTGGCTTCTTTGCCATAGGTTAGTGGTCCCGCGAGGCCAACACCCATCCTCATACTTGGAGGTACTACGCCCCTCGGGCCAAATCATAGCTAGTCGCCTCGCATTGTGACATAGAGAGGGCCTCATCTGTCACTCCCATTCTATCTTATGTTTAACTTTCACCGAGAGGCCGACACCCCGCCACAACGTTCAGTGGCCACGCTACCCCCTCGCGCCAACGCATAGATAGAGCCTCTCAAGCCGCTTGGCAAATAGCAGGGCCTCACCTGTCACCAACCTAGAGTAATCGTTTCGCCGCATTGCGGCACTAGCTAGTCAGCCAGCTCTCACACACACACTCGCACTCCTAGTAAGCTGGGGGGGACGGCACACTACAGACCCGTCTTGCATAATCACTATGTTTTAGTCCCAATAACCAAATCAGGTATCCTAGCGATTTATTTCCTGCTTTAGTTTCGATTGTGAGTTAAATACTCTTACAGTAATGCAAACAGTATGTCAGAGCTATCATACTAGGCTGATCCTATGCTTTCAATACGTTATCACTTACGGGCTACGGGTCTGCTAGATACTTACATATAGCAGTATATGGATACCCAAATATATATTACCCCAACTTGTCACTCGCTGGTGATCCTATCATACTACATACACTACGTGCCCAGGTCAAGCTAGTAGAAACCAAGACCTGCGGTTCCTCCAACAATTTGTTTCAGACATTTTTTCTTACATATATTCAGTTATTTACGCATGTTGGGTCTCACGTTGCCTTTTACGTTACACGTTGTACAGGTTAGGCCTTGTAGTGGACCATCGTCAGGTCCTCAAGACTCTTACGCACATACAGTGACTGCTTCCAGATTCATGCATTACAGATATACTATTTATGACATTGCAGCCCATTGGGGGCATTTAGTACATTGAGTTCTAAATTACCATATGTTGTCTCATACTATCACTCAATTATCGCATCGACGTCAGTTATACAAGCTATGCAGGATAAGCATTAGCAATCTAATAAGACCGGGTAAACATAATTCCCACTTGTTTCCTACCAAACATCGAGACATCACTCTGCCTCCATTACGACCAAACGAATACCATTCAAATCCTTAAACAACTAATAGGGACTTGTCTGCACGCTTGACATTCACAGGGTCCTCCATGCGCTTTCAATTCATTCATCACGCATTTAACGTTGCACACGTTTCACTTATTTAAGTTCAAGAAGTCCATCAGGAGTTACTTTCGGTCATGCTATATGTTTCGGTTTAAGAAGTAACACCATAAGCATCGTATAATACAAACATTTACGATCCCAAGCCTACCGAGTAACTATTATAGGGTACTTACTATACGAACACATATCATCTTTAAATTTAAACTACATTCAAAGCTCCTTTTCAGGTTCCTCTCTTGTGCACGCATTTCCCTACGGTAAATCACGGCTTTGCATTCTATTTTTCGGTTCGCATCACAACAGTTAGTTTCATCAGGCGCCTGTTACAGTCCTTTTCGCTGTGCTTCAATGCAGTTAATCACACGTGTAAGGTCAGGTTAACGCTCATCCGCAAGAAGCTAACACCCTGCTGCGCGTAGTTAGTACAAGTCCACATGGCCTATTCATAGGTAGGGCCTCTCTCAAGCACAGGGCTAATGGCACGGCCTCAACTCTTATGGGATTGTCCTTATCTTCGCCCGTTAGTACCCATTGGCTAGCAGCTCTACTACACGAGAGATTCAATGGGCATCTGAGTTTTGCATAATTAAAACATATTACGTTTCCTCCCTCCTCACAGAATGCTACAAGAAATAGCTCCAGGTAACGTACTATCTTTTATAAACACTAACCCTGTCGTCTCAAGTCCCCTGCAGTATCCCCCACCTTAACCACTTCCGAAGTCCTGAAGTCGGACCTTGCTTATACGTAACGGTTAAGCTAAAAGAACACGCAGTCCTGAATTCCTCTGCAGGTCAAAAAGGTCTAATTCATGCCTGAAGTTAGAGTCTACGCAGGTAAGATTTGTCTACTAATACTAAGCAAACGTACTCTACAGCTTACGATGTGTAAGTATTGTATATGGTTCAATATAATAAGTGCGTTCCAATTATAAATGGTTGCTTGTACAATTTTTGCCCATCTCTCAAACAGTTCATGCTATACATTCGCTCCTTGTTAATTAGTCTTGGCCTCAATCCAAATTCCTTCTCGGGACATTCATTCCGTATTGGGGCCGCCACTGCAGCCTCAAGTTGTCAAGTTCCAACTTATGTTGTGGAGAAGATGGGACGCTGGAGATCCTCAGCATGCTACCGGTACATTCCAAATCCAGAGAAAGAAATCAGGCTCGCTTTCTATAATATGTCTAAATGATGTTATGATTAATAAATAAATGTTACATACTTTTTGGCCCTCTTTTTACAGGCCTAACCTCGCGTCGGTTTCGGCACACCTCAACCGACTCTTATTTATTAAAACTACACCCACTTTAATGTGCGCCCCTTCCATAATCCCGTACACAAATAGAAGGCGTATGCCTGAAGTTGTGGGAGGGATTTTGAGCCTATTTAAACCCAGCAAACCCCTTACTTACCTGTCTTCGACGATTTCGGAAATTCCCTCCCACCACACCCTCTTAAAATATCATTATATCTGGGTGGGCCCTCTTTTTACAGGCCTAACCTCGCGTCGGTTTCGGCACACCTCAACCGACTCTTATTTATTAAAACTACACCCACTTTAATGTGCGCCCCTTCCATAATCCCGTACACAAATATATATATATATGAAACCAAGGATGGCTAGGGCTGCATGCACTCACCTGAATATATTTTTGGAGTTCAAGCCAACTTCTTGTTTTTGCACCCCTCCCTGTCACAGGTGTCTCATTCCATGGCTGAGTCCCAGGAGGAAGGATTTCCCAAGTAAGTGGATTAATCTCATAAGAGCAAGCATTAGGCAGTCAGAGTAGGACCTACCAAGAATGGGGTACATTGACATATGCAATGTATGACCATATACTGTAACTAAACCCTCATTATTTTTGCGTAGGTGAGGTGTTTTTAAATAAAACTATTACAATCAGAGAGACTTAAAATTGCTGTTTAGTGAATGAGCGAGTGCACTGGATTGTGTATTTAGTATGCAATATATATATATATATATAGAGAGAGAGAGAGAGAGAGATGCAATCAGACATGCAGTCACATACATAGTCACACTGACATGAATACACACAAACATATGCAAAGTCATATACACAGACACAATCAAGAAGATGCTTCAGGCACTCGCTGTGTTAAAAAATAAAGCAGTGTTTGCAGATGATGAGGTTTTTGTCAAGCTTGTTTTGTGCTGTTACACAAATTGCTGTGCTTGACAAAAATCTCTGTGGAGGTCAAAACGTTACTTTACTTTTGAACACAGTGAGTTCGGAAGCCTGTTTTTGGATGTTCTATAAGTGAGGGATGCGCTGGCCCTGGTTTAGTCAAGCACCCTGTGTTTTTTTTGGATGAGCGCAGTACTTTTTCCTTTTGTGGATAAACACAATCACACAATTACACAGTCACATGCATACATAATCACACAATTACACACAGTCACACAAAGTCACATCCACATACAATCACACACATAGTTACACACACAGAAAGTCACTTATCTAGATTGTACATTCCCACAGGAATAGGGCCCTCATCTGCTCCTGTATTGGTTTGTCATGTTTTGTATTGTCTCATTTATATTGTACTGTGTCTTTTTTTACTTGTACCATTGTGACCCTTGGACAGCGCTGCGGAATGTGATGGCGCTTTAGAAACAATACACAGTCACCCACACAGTCGTTACATTTACGTCTCCAGCACCTTACTGGTATGGGCACTGAGGAGGATGAAAAGGGGTAGAGCTCTCTGTAAACACACGTGGGCTAGTGGTGGGGAAGCAGGGACTCCCTGAAGTTTCTGCTTCCCCTGTGTATGCAGCTTTTATTAGGCAGTGGGGTGCTTGCTTCACCCCTGCTGCTTGTATTGGAGAAATAGCTCCCTCCATGATAAGCCTGGGTAGTGGATAATGAAATCTTCTACCTGGTTCCTGGTGACCAAACTACAAAGAGTGATAGATGGGACATGAGTGCTGTGTGGGGACTGTCCCCACTTCCCCCTGCTTGGCATGCCATTGTTTTGATGTACCTCTCTTTTTTGTATATTTACTCATCTATTAAGGTATATAGGACAGGATTGTCAGGGTGCTCACTCAAAGTAATGTATTATGGACACCTAGTGATCATTTATAGATAGATTCAATTGGTTCACAGAACAAACAAGTAAATATGTTACTGGTTGTATTGAACTCAGTTAACACTTTACTCATTTGCATAACTAGTGATCATTTTCTGACAACGCATGTTTAGCTGACAATAACAAGGTTTTCCCCACTGACTTCAGTGATTTTAAGTGTTTTGGTGCCTGGAGTCTGTATGTTCAGCATTATTGCGGAATTCGGGGCTGCCTAATGTAAGAATTACAGTATTACATTCATTGGCTGAGAGTGGAAAAATAGAAAATTGAGTGGAGATTTTTTTCCAATTTGGCTATTTTGGACAGTTCTCAGTTCATGGAATAACCCTGTTAATCACTAAAATGGGAATTTCAGAGAATTACCAAAAATAATTAAAGGGTTACTCAAACCACCATGACCAATTCTGCTTTTAGAAGTGGTCATGGTGGTTTGAGTCTGCATGTGCAGTGTTTCTGCTTGAAACACAGAGATATTCACACTTTTGTGCCAGAGGTTAGTTGCACCCCTGGCACAGATGATTTAGGTAGCCCAGAACTCTGTTCCATGCTGCCTAATGTTAATTCTGGTCTGTCAATGCGCTGGCAACAGTTGTAATGGGATTCTCCTTTAAAGACAGTGCTCAAATGTTTCCGGTTATTTTTATTTATTTTTTTTATATCCCCTCCCTGCCTCCCCAGTCCACCATTTCCCTTCTTTCCTCCTTTCCCTACCCAGCTCAGAGCATGCGCATGTGCTCTGAGACGGTGAAATGGTCCAATCAAATAATTGGACCATGATCAGGCACTGCTTCCGCCAGATGATATGTAGAAGGCAAAGCTAGGATTTTTGCCCGGCGCTAGATTCCAGATACGTTTAACTCTTCATTTTTATATTAAGGGTGGTGACCTAGTACCAGTCAGGCATTATAAACTAAGCAATAGCATTTTAGAAAAAGGGTTAGAGGAACCATTTAAACATTTGATCCTACAATTGTCAACTTGGACAAATTTCCCAACCAGTTTTGTGGCTCCTCTCTTTTTGCCTGGAGAACACATTCACAAACGCATGTTTATATATTATTATTTTTAATTGATACATATACATGTCAAACAAAAGAAAGAACAGCAGCACTCACTTGATCTGTCTAAAAAACCTCTTCCTTTTACTTTATTGCATAACAAATGTGTGGATGGATAGATCAATGGCTCAGTGTATAGAAGAACATTTTTCAAGATGTGTGATAGAGATATAATAACCCATAAAAATACAATACAACAAATCTGAGAAAGTAACACGATTAACAGATTATTTTGCATGTAAATTGGTCTTTAAATAATCATACTACAGTGCAATACCAAGCATCTGTATATAAAGAAAAACAAAAACACAGTAAATGCTTCCGACCAATTAAGAGTAGATTGAAAGTCAAGCCTTACCTGAGACCAGAGCCCTTGCAGTAGCCATATGCATAAGTGTATTGTCGCTTATTGGCCATTTGTCTGCTGATAACACTAAATTTTCCAGCCCTCCTAATTGCTTCAGTTCTTCTTGAATCTTTACGCCTGAAGAACAAATTTCCCAGCTGAATTTTTTGTAACCTAAAGAATCACCAACCCCAGCCAGCAGCATTGCAGCCTTGAATTTCTCCATGATGGGAGCTCTTTGATATTCGTAGTTCTCTTTTGTCTGCAGTTGCCAGGTCTAACTTTAGTGTCTCTCTCCTGCTGGCTGGGATACTGTGCAGGACTTGCTCTATAAGGCAATGGTCTCCTTATCAGAAGAAGGTCTATCCTCCCCTTGTTGAGCCCAGGATAATTATATCTTCAGCAATGTTATTTAACCCACTATTCCCGAGCTATTATTCCTAATTTAAATTTACATTTCCAGATAATCTTCAATTCCAAAATATTTAGTTATACACATGACACAGAATGTAGGGCCATGGTGATTTATTTATTTAAACCATAATTCTATTGGAAGTTTTTAATATGTCACAAATACTAATATGAATGTAGATTGGCTATACCCAGACAACTCACCGACATTATATCGACAACTAAACTGGGGGTCAGCCATTTTCCACCGTTTTACAAATATACATACAAAAATACAGGAAATTGCAGATTCTGCATTTAAAATTAAATATATGATCTGTGATTGTTTTGGGATTTTTAGTGAATCATTAGGATATTGTTATTATCTTATAGAAGTGCACAGATCCCTTTTAGCTGCATTGAAGGAATCAAATGTCTCTATGGCAATCTATGGATGAAGGAGTAGATATGTTCGGCTTTTGTCAAAAGAATCGATTTGTTCATAGATTGACAGGCATTTGATCATTCACTGCAGTCAAAACGGACTTCTGCACAAGTGTATAAGATAACCAGAATCCAAATTAAGCTGCATGCAAGTCTAACACTTTTATTTGAAGTAATTACAGCTCACTGGCCTTATGGGATTTGTTTTTTTTATCCAATGTTTACTGTTGTTGTAGAATTAGCATGGTCAATTTTGGCCAGTTCAGGTTTGCTAAAAATAAACTTAACTGTTCAGCTAATTACCAACAACCAAATTGCAAACCAATTGTTTCTCAATGTATCAA